>NC_064418.1:50035000-50295000 GCF_023375975.1 Astyanax mexicanus | reverse complement strand
TATCTATCTATCTATCTATCTATCTATCTATCTATCTATCCTAAACTCTTTGAAAACGCTTGATTTTGGAGAAAATGATGAAGGTTAATATGATAACTCTACTCTAAAACATGATTTAATAAGAATTATTAATAATAAAAAAGCAGCCAAATAGCTCAGCAACCACACACTGTCATCCTGAGGGAGGCAAGGGATTTGTTCCACACAAAATGAGCTAAACACACACACACACACCCATGTGGGACAGTGGGGAGTTATGCATTAATAATGATAATGTGCAGGTCATGTCATGTCCACTGGATATTGCACATGTAATATTCTATCAGGCATCGCCGGATTTTTGCATTTCATATCCAATTAAATGCAGTTTTTGGGTATTAAGCGTTTCTTTTATTCTGGCCCATATGGAGCCTGGCTCTCTGTGGTCAGCGGCTGATGGGTTTAGGGTGATTCCTGCCCCCTCAGGGCTTTACTGGTGGCTGAGGTACGCTAATGTTGGCCCTCAGGCCATGTTCTAGCACATTGTTCCCTCCCTCAATACACACACACACACACACACACTGTCCCGTTCTGTATGCCATTAGGCATGTCTCAAGGCAAATCAATATTTTAGGTTTTAAGAATGCCACAGCTGAATGCTAATTCATCATCTGAGAACTCCTCATCTGAACTGTCCTAATAAATAAAGTCGCTGTTCTACAAAAAAAACATGTATCTCCATTCGTACTGTTTTTCATTTTTTAATATTTATATTTTATATTGACATTATATTGTCTTAAAACTAAATAAATCAACTAAATGAATGAACTAGGTTTTTGCCAAAAACCTTCAGATGAGACCAAAATCTAGCTTTTTTGTTAAAGCACATCATTATACAGAATGAAGCCTACAAAGAAATAACACTACAGTACCTACAGTCAGATATGGAGGAAGTTCAAATATGTTTTAGGGTTCTTTTGCTGTCCCTGATGATGAGCAAGGCATCATGAAATCTGAAAATACCGGTAAGATAAGGTAAGATTTTGGGTTGCAATAAAGAGCCTAGTGTCAGAAAGCTGGATTTAAATCTTAGGTCATGGGCCTTCCAGCATGACAATGACCCAAACATACTTACATACAAAAAGTACCCAGAGATGGAGAGTTGAGATCTAAATCCCATTGAACATGTGTGGACTCTGAACTGACTACACACAACTTTCCTCACTCCACTGATCATGTGACACTACAGTGCTCTCGTTCTCCAAGTTTCTGATTGTTCCCACCTGTCCTCTTGTGTGTATATATATATATATATATATATATATATATATAAATACCACTCTCGCTCTTCTCGTTGCCAAGTATTGAATCTAGTAATCTAGAAATAAATAGTTAATTTTCTGGAAAAAGTTCAGGGGTACACTGCAAAAAAATAAATCTTAGCAATCTTAAGACCTTTTGTCTTACTAAGCATTGTGTAAGTGTTAGTTAATTTAGCTTATTTTAGGGATAATTACCTAAACCATTCTTATTTAGAATTTGTACCTTATTTTAAGTAATTTGAACTCAAAATAAGCACAATCAAGCAGCAATCAAGTTATTCTGATTCTTGTGTCCAAAAACTTTTTTGCTTGATTTAGGTGTTACTTCACTCATTTTGAGACTTTGCCAAGAAAATTTTGCTTACCCCATTGGCAGATTATTTAGCTTAATATACATATATTTTTCTTAATTTGCATATATTTTCTAGTTTTTGACAATGGATTTTTGCAGTGTACATAACTACAGTCTGTAATTATTATATCATACATCTACAGAGTGAAATATATGATCAGTGGAGCTAAAAAAAACTTACTGGTGACATCCGTCTTTATATCGGCGAGTTTGAAGAGTGGAGCCACCTGGTCCTCGTAGATTTGATTGGCTTCCTTCTTATGACTGCAGGGGTTTATAAACACCTTCAGAGACTTGGGTCGGGACTGAAAACCTGAGAGAAAGAGAGAGAGAGAGAGAGAGAGAGAGAGAGAGAGATGCTGTATAAATTACGTTTCTTCAGCACTTGTATTTGATGGTACTGCTGGTGGTGGTGGTGCGGTTACGGTAAGCTGTATAACAGGTGCTAACTCTTAACAGCCAAAGCAGGTTCTGGCTCCATCCGTGAGGAGCTTTATTCTGAAAGGTCAGTCTGCTGAACTGCTGCCAAAGGAAATCATGAATAAAGACACCAGACCCCCCCAACACCCCCCCCCCCCTCCAAATCTCTATTCAACTCAGTTTCAGCTCAGTACAGCTTTCTAGGAATGAATGTACTGAGAACAGATCAGCAATCAGCATTATGTCACAGTAACAATGAACATACTGTACTCCCAACATAATAACATGTTTACAGTGATATACACGCATACTGAAATTCAGATTACTACATACTGTAAATAATATACTGTATAAATGAACAGTTGTGGTCAGATAATATATAGAGTATTTCCACAAGAGGGCGCAAAAGTCCTATAAAAAGGGTTTCAGAGGCTACTGTGGGTAGTGCACCTCTTGGTGAGATTTTACCTACATTAAAAACCTCTGGAATATAATCAAGAGGAAGATGGATGATCACAAGCCATCCAACCACCAAACTGAACTGCTTGATTTTTTTTTGCACCAGGAGTAAAGCAGCATAAAGTTATCCAAAAGCAGTGTGTAAGACTGGTGGAGGAGGAGAACATGATGCCAAGATGCATGAAAAAAAAACTGTGATTAAAAACCAACCAGGATTATTCCACCAAATATTGATTTCTGAACTCTTAAAACTTTGCATTATTTGAGGTCTGAAAGCTCTGCAATCTTTTTATGTTATTTCAGCCATTTCTCTTTTTCTGCAAATAAATAAATGCTCTAAATGACAATATTTTTAATTGGAATTTTAAAAAAATGTTGTCTGTAGTTTTTTTTTTTTTTAAACAATAATTTTCCTCATGCATCTTGGCATCATGTTCTCCTCCACTAGTCTTACACACTGCTTTTGGATAACTTTATGCTGCTTTACTCCTGGTGCAAAAATTCAAGCAGTTCAGTTTGGTGGTTTGATGGTTTGTGATCATCCATCTTCCTCTTGATTATATTCCAGAGGTTTTTAATTTGGTGAAATTAAAGAAACTCATCATTTTAAAGTGGTATATTGTTTTACATATATATTGTTTTACGCTGGTCTGGAGCTGGTCTAATAATAGTTGACCATCGTACCAGTGTTGCAGTTGTACAGTATATTTGTTTTTATGCATATATCAGTGTGTACCTAAGTGGTGGCGAGTGTGTGGAGCGGGGGCTATAAATCCTGCCGTGTGCAGTACGGTGTTACTATGGTACATAATCCTGCAATAACGCAGCGGCTCCGAGGAATTGATTCTCAGAAAGTAGCACACTCTCAGGTTTCGGGCAAGCCGTGTTTGTTGCCCGAGCGAAAGGCCAGAGCGATTAACGGAGGCAGAGCCAGTGGTCGGGACTCACGTGTGGTAATTACACACTCACTGACCTTTTACAGCCACCGGCTCATCTGAATAAAACTTTAAACACCATTTATCACAGCGCATTGCTGCAGCGTTGCATCAGGGATGCAAAAAAAATGTTTATTAGGGAAAACTGTAGCCTGGATATAAGATGAGATTGAGACGGTTGGGTTTGGAGGTTTACAGTATGTTTGGTATGCGTCCTGTAGCTCATTTACCCACAGATGTTGCTACAGCTACAGCTGGGCCTGTAGATCCTGTAACTCTACACTCGTAGGTTGAAGCTGAAGCTAATCTGATCCATGACTCCAAAAGCTGAATCCGTTCTCAGTTCTCACTTCTGAGTTTCTAAGGTTCGATGCGTTTTAAAAGGATGTAATTTCATTTTCAGGTAAAAAAGAAAATTCTTAACCAATTCATTAATCCCACAATGGGGAAATTTGTATATAGAATATTTCACAAAAGTTTATACACCCCTCACATTTTTGTAAAGAACATATATATATATATAGCCCCAGACCATGATAAAACCACAGCCATGCTTGTTTTCAGTAAACTTTTTGCTAGCTTTTTTGTGTATGAGCTTTAGAAGAGGCTCCCTTCTAGGACAGTTGTATACAGATAGAATTGAGGCAGTGTGTATAGGGTGTATGGTCTGAGCTCTACAGGCTGACCTCACACTTCTTTAAGCTCAACCTCTGCAGCAATGCTGGCAGCACTCATACATCTATTATTTGAAGCCATATTTTTGGCTCCCCATTCACACCTGAGACCTGGTAACACTAACGAGTCACATGATACTGGGGAGGGAAAAAGGCTAATTGTGCATAATCTGGCTATTTTCACATATTCACTTAGTGGTTTTCTCACTTTTGGTGCCAGTGGTTTAGACACTAATAGATGTGTGTTAAGTTATTTTAGAGGGCAAAGCAACACTGTATCAAAATGTCAAAGATGAAAAGATATTATAACATATTTTCAGAAATATCAGGGGTGCATTTTTGTGAGATACATTTTTGTAAGTGCAGATTGAACTTGGGCAGTACAGGGGTTGGAGAATGGAACTGAAACACCTGGTTTTAGAGCACAATAATTGATAGTGGTGACGGACAGTTCTGGTGGAAACAGGAGAGTTGAGGTGCACATTGAATTCTGCGTGATTTGATCAGCCGTGGTTTTATGTTTTTTGGATACAATCCGGGTTAGCTCCCGAACATCCCTTTCAGACAGCTTCCTCTAACAGCGTCCACAGTTAATCCTGTTGGATGTGGTTGGTCCTTCTTGGTGGTATGCTGACATTACCCTGGATACCGTGGCTCTTGATGCATCACAAAGACTTGCTGTCTTGGTCACAGATGCTCCAGCAAGATGTGCACCAACAATTTGTCCTCTTTTGAACTCTGGTATGTCTCCCATAATGTTGTGTTCATTGTAATATTTAGAGCAGAACTGTGCTCTTACCCTGCTAATTGAACCTTCACACTCTGCTCTTACTGGTGCAATGTGCAATTAATGAAGATTGAACACCAGGCTGCTCCAATTTAGCCATGAAACCTAAAATCCCACACTAAAATGATGACAGGTGTTTCAGTTTTATTGTCCAAACCCTGTATGTCCTCAGTGATGTGGATGACGGTGGGGACATTCCATGAGGTCATACTGTGTGACTCATAGGCTTTAGCCACAGTTTTACCCAAGAGAGTCATCAAACCTGCCCAAAACACCCGGGAGAGAGGGGGCGAGCGAGGGGCGAGTGAGGGAGAGAGAGAGCATCTGTAGCAGGGTGTCTCAGGACGTCCCGCAGGACGGCGGTGATCCGGCACTGGGGAGCACTTCTCCCGTAATCAGCAGTAAATTACCTGCGAGTGGAGTCGAGTTACGCATTGATTTCAGCAACAAAACAAAAGCCCATCCGCTGCCCGTAAAACACCCGCCCACCCGCTAATGAGCAGAGCAAAACAACACACACTCTAACATCTGCTTCACACACAGACAGACATACAGACAGACAGATGATAGATAGACAGACAGATGATAGACAGACAGACAGACAGACAGATAGGTAGATTTGTTTTGCTTGTAAAGTGCTACGGGTCTCTCAGCTCTGTCTATCACTCCAATACGACAATACGACAGAAACAGTAGACAGACAGACAGACAGACAGACAGATAGATCTCTTAACTCTGTCTATCACTCCAAAATGACAGAAACAACAAAACAGTAAAACAGGGTTAGAGTCAGTGTTCATTAAAATTGTAACTGGGTTTATGAAAGTAATAAAGACAGACAGATAATAGATAGACAGACAGATAATAGATAGACAGACAGATAATAGATAAACAGACAGATAGATAGATTTGTTCGTAAAGTGCCACTGATATCTCAGCTCTGTCTATCACTACAAAACAACAGAAACAGCAAAACAGTAAAACAGGGTAAGAGTCAGTATTCATTAAAAATGTAACTGGATAACTTTATAAAAGTCATAAAGACAGACAGATAGATAGATAGATAGATAGATAGATAGATAGATAGATAGATAGATAGATAGATAGATAGATAGATAGATAGATAGATAGATAGATAGACATACAGACATACAGACAAACAGATAATAGACAGACAGACAGACAGACAGACAGACAGATAAATTTGTTTTGTGTGCCACTGGTCTCTCAGCTCTGTGTCTTACTCTAAAATGACAGAAACAGTAAAACAGGGTTACAATCAGTGTTCATTAAAATTGTAACTGGGTTTATGAAAGTCATAAAGACAGACAGAGGGAGAGACAGACAGACAGATAAAGCAGTAGAACAGATAAGATAAGATAAGATAAGATATACTTTATTTGTATATGGGGAATTTTTCCTTGAACTTTTCAAATCCTGCTGCAACAATAAAAAAAACAGATAGAACAGATTTTAATTTTTTGCTCTTTTCCAAAAGGACCGAAACAGTGAAACAGCAAAATCAGGTTAGACTTAGTATTAATAATATATATTAAATATATAGAAAATAACAGAATCAAAAAATAATTTATGTCAGTATTAACTGTGAGGAAGGCAAACAGACAGACAGGACAGAGAAACAAATAGATTTATTTTTTAATTTATTGATCATATAGATTAGTTAGTTAGTTATATAGATAAAGTGGATCTTATTGGCTCTCAGCTTCTTCTATTACTCCAAAATTACAAAAAAATGTGAAACAGTAAGAAAAGGTTTTATTAAACATTTATACTGGGTTTTTGAAAAAACATACATACAGACAGACAATAGAAATAGAAATTGTAGATATAATATCACAGATATACAGATAGATATAAAGATAGATGGATATCCTTTTTTAGATTTTTATATATTTATTTATATTTGCTTTATAAAGCTGCTGCCGTAACATCACGCATGATCAGCTTCAGCCGCCTCCCCACCGACTGAACCCCTCCACCCTCAGACCAGCTATCTGAATATTCACTAATCCCCACCAACAGATGTCTTACTCTGTACCCCACAATCCCAGAGAGAGAGAGAGAGAGAGAGAGAGAGAGAGAGAGAGAGAGAGAGAGAGAGAGGTGGAGACAGAGAGAGAAATTTGAAGAGACAGGTTGAGAGAGAGAGAGAGAGAGAGAGAGAGACAGGAAGGAGGAGAGAGAGAGGTTGAGAGATAGAGATAGAGAGAGAGATACAGAGAAAGAGAAAGAAAGAGACATAGGATGGGGTGATGGAGGTAGGTGGAGGGGGAGGTGGAGGTCTCTCTAAGCCCAGGCTGGAGGCCTCGGTGTGGGAAAGGTCAGAGGCTGAGCCTGGGGATATGGAGGATGATGAGCCGTACAGGAGACGGAGGAGAGGAGAGAGGGGGATCCGTCCTCCTCCGTTCTTCTCCTCCCTCCATCACACACTTCCTCAGATCCCGTGCCAACTGAGGAGCATCTGGCGGAGAGTCAGGCGCTGGCATTAACCCGCATTATCAGCAGGAGCCCCGGCCCTCTCCAGCATTCAGATCTGTCCCCTCCAGCGGGAGACACACACACTGAGACACTCCAGACTCCCCGGGACCGGCACACGTCCACACACTATACACACACACTACACACACACTACACACACTCCACACACTATATACACACTATACACACTATACACACACACTACACACACTATATACACACTACACACACACTACACACACTATACACACAACTTTACACACAACCACTCACACATATATACTATCTATAACTATAAGAGGAAGATGGATGATCACAAGCCATCAAACCAAACTGAACTGCTTTAATCTATCTATCTATCTATCTATCTATCTATCTATCTATCTATCTATCTATCTATCTATCTATCTATCTATCTATCTATCTATCTATCTATCTATCTATCTATCTATCTTCTGTCGTACAGGGTTCACTGTAAATCTGTCTATCTATGTCTGTCTATTTCATTGTCTGTCTCTCTGTCTGTCTTATTGTCTATTTATCTTGCTTTATAAGCCTCTATTACACACAGTGATTCTCCCACAAAGCTAAATTAAATAACAGTATGCCTCCACTGATCAAATATATCTGGTATAAATATTGAAATTCAATCAAATTCATTTTAAACTGTAAATCTCTGTATTTTATATGAGGGTTTGTGTTGTGTTTGATTTGTGTGGAATAGAGCAACATGTGTTCAGATCCTCCAGTCTGAGCAGCTCTGGGAGCGACAGACGAGACAGAGAGACCAGTCAGACTGTGGGGAATACACACACACACACACACACACACACACACACACACACACACACACACACACACACACACACTGCACTCAGAGAAACTGATAGGGGAGTGTTACCTACAGCACAGCAAACACCAGCATCTGTCCACTCCACCGAGAAACCCGGCAACAGACGCTCCTCACTCCTTCACCAGATCTCTCTCCCTCTCTCTCTCTCTCTCTCTCTCTCTCTCTCTCTCTCTCTCCCTCTCCCTCTCTCTTTCTCTCTCTCTCCCTCTCTCTCTCTCTCTCTCTCTCTCTCTTTCTCTCTCTTTCTCTCTATTCCCGCCCAAAAAGAACCCACTCATCAGTTTTCAGTGAGTGATTTAAACATCTATTCACTTCTTTACTAAATCATTTATACCTTCAAATAAATAAAACAATTATAGTATATATATATATATATATATATATATATATATATATATATATATATATATATATATACATATAAATGATCAACTCTGATTAATTTATTACAAACTCTGATTAATTTATCCTGTACAACAGAGGAAACTCTCGCTCTTCCTTTCCTGGGGCGGTCCTGATGAGAGCCAGTTTCATCATCATAACGTTTTTGATGGTCTTTTTTTGTTTAGTCAATAATTCCATGTGTTTTTCTTCATAGTTTGGATGAGTTTAGTATTAATCTACAATGCATTAATCTAAACATTTTTAAAATAATAGAAACACATCCCACACATTTTCTATAATCAGGGATAGATCTGGAGATACAGCACCATTGTCCTGCTGAAATAGTGCTGGTCACTGGTTTGAGTTAAAAAAAAAAAAGAATTGTGGGTGGAGCCTGAAGAAGCCAATTGACCAAATTACTCCCTTTTAACAAACTCATTCATCAGAAGAGTCAATTAAAAAGTCCTTCACTCCTTCAGAAAACCACTTTATCTCTTAGTTTGTCGTTAAAACCTCTCAACTCTCAACACACACACACACTCAACACTTCCCTCGTTCATTCAGTTTTCCCCTCTTCTCTCCAGCTTGAGCTGAACACAGTATAAGAGCCCCTTCAGCGCTACTCAAATCCCCTCTAAATACAGTACAACAGAGCTTTCAGAGCTAAAACTGCCCTCAGCTTTCAGTCCAGCTCTACACACACTTCTGTCTGATCCAACACCTCTCAAGTCATCTAATTAGCAGCCTTAATTAGCGTCCAATGCTAATCAAAAGCGCTAGCAACTCTCATTACGTCCATCTGCCCCGGCCAAACACACTGTAGGAAGTGTTGCTCTCTCTCTCTATGTGAGTGTGTGTGTGTGTGTGTAGTCAGGTCTTCATCTTCCAGGGCTCTGGGAGAGCTTTGGGTCAATAGACACACACACACACACACACACACACACACACACACGCCGTCGACACGCCGCTGATCCGTTTCCACAGAACCCGCAGGAAAAAGGGTCTCCATGGCTACGCAGGGTGGCTTAATGGAAACCCTGTTAATGTGTAACATAATCCACTCTCTGGATAGATGCACAAACACACCTCAGTGTCAGTGGACGGCACAATACCCCCCGCCCCCCATCCCCCCAAATAAAAGACCCACGTTCCAAAAGAGATCTTTCCCCTTTTTTCCCCCCAAAACACAAAAAAGTCCCGTCTATTATCTTGTTAAACAACTCAGAGGCATTATACTGCTGCATACGCAACCGGGGGGCGGCGGCCTCGCCTCGCCTCGCGCCTCGCCTGCACACACACACACACACACAGTCCTGTTCAAATCATCTTTATAGGGTCCTTCCACTGACTTGTATATAAAACTGGGATAAAACCCAATAATAAAAAAACCCTAAACACTTTAATAGTAACAATCAGCTCTAATGCAAAAAAACAAACAAATGTCCCTATAAGCTCTAAACGTAGTATGTAAGCTCTAAAGGATACTGCAGGTCCCCAGAAAGGCACAAATACACACACATATTCTGAACACAATGGGCAGTTGGACTATTGAGACCTCTTGGCCACTTGACCCTCGAGCTCAGACACACACACATACACACATTGTCCTGTTGAAACCGCCTTTATAGGGTCCTTCCACTGACCTGTAGCCTATTTAAAACTGTGATAAAACCCAATCAGAACCTTCACACTTTAATACGTTTACCTTTTATCATTTAAAAAAAAAAAACAACAACAACAAAAAACAAACAAACGTCCCCATAAGCTCTAAACGTAAAACGTAAGCTCTATTGGTAAACCATCATCCCAGGATACAGCAGGTCCCCAGAAAGTCACAAATACACACACACACAGCCAGAACACAATGAGCAGTTAGACTATTGAGACCTCTTGGGCACTTGACCCTCGAGCTCAGACACACTAATACACACACACACACACACACACACAGTTCTGTTCAAACTATCTTTGTAGGGTCCTTCCACTGACCTGTATATAAAACTGTGATAAAACCCAATCAAACCCCTCAACACTTTAATAGTAACAATCAGCTCTAATGCAAAAAAAAAACAAAAAAACAAACGTCCCCATAAGCTCTAAACGTAATGTGTAAGCTCTAAAGGGAAACCATTATCCCAAGATACAACAGGTCCCCAGAAAGGCACAAATACACACACACACAGCCAGAACACAATGGGCAGTTGGACTATTGAGACCTCTTGGGCACTTGACCCTCGAGCTCAGACACTTTATACAATGTTGGGACGTATCCTATATATTTATTATGTTTACTGTACTGTATATGCCAGTAACTGTGTTAAAGTGTATTATTCATATGTAACTATTAATTGTATGTGATTATAATGTGTTTTATATTCATACAGTATACAGATTAAATATTTGCACATTGACAATATTTCTGTGTGTATTATATACTAAATGTAAATGTAGGCAAAAAATACACATTCATAATTATGTACATATTTAAATATCTATCTATCGAATTGCATGATATATGTTTAATATAAAAATAACCATTGAAAGTAAGGTAAATTTAGGGACATTAAATCAGTTTTTAAGCTTTCTTTACAGAATAAAACATCCAAAACCAATTATCTTCACTTTGACCCACAATGTCCCACTATATCACTTATGATTCATACATAAGTATGAACAGGTAGTAATATTATATCTTGTATGTGCTACAGTAACTACAGTTATATTCCTATATGTGTTTAATACATGTAATAAATGTAACATATCAATATGATGCTTCATAGATAATAAATAATCTACAGAGCAAAAGTGCAAGATGAAAAGGACATTGATAGAGTTAATAGAGTTGGTATACAGTGAATAGTGAATATTTGAGTATTGTTCTAATCCAGATTATGAGAATCAACAACTACTTAACTAAATAAAAACAACTAAAAAATGACTTTAAGAAGAAATGAAGGTCTGTTAATCTGAAAAGAACAATTTAAAGAACTTTGAAAGTATCTTGAAGTGCAGTCACTGCGAAGACCATCACATTCATTATAATGATAAAACTGGCACTCATCAGGATCGGCCCAGGAATGGAAGAGTGAGAGCTTCCTCTGTTGTACAGAAGTTCATCAGATTAGAGCACCTTTTGGTTTAACACTTTTTTTTACATTTCCTACATAATTCCTTATGTGGTCCTTCATAGTCTGGATATAGACTTCAGTATTCGTTTACTATGGTACTGTATATATAATATAATTATTATGCCACTGTCGTTGTAAGTTTTGTGTTTTTTCAGCTGTTTTGCTCAGATTTTCCCACAGAGGACGGATTTTACTGTCCTGAAAATGTACAAAAACCCACACAGGCTCTGAGACGCTGTGAAAGAGAGCGGGGACACAATGGGCTGCGGGGCTGGAGAGCTCGACCCGGGAGCTTTCTGCCGCTTTACCTTTTGGGCCTTTCTCCTCTCGCCGGGTCCTTTACCTCCCCAACAATAAAGTCCGGCTTGACGCCGGAGTGTGACCACTCGCTCTGACAAGAGCACCATGAGCACATTATGTGTCCGGCGGGGCGTTCCAAGGGCGCCGGGTGACCTGCCCCCGGCTAATCTTTCAAAAGGGGGCTTTAAGCCTGGGACACGGCGGCTGGAAGGCTAGCGCTTCGCTAAAGTGGAGGCTAACAGACAGGCTGTGCGAGAGCGGACCTCGGCTACAGGTGCTGCTATTGTCCCGGGCCTCCTCTGTCCCAGGTTGCGGCCCGGTCCGCTTTATCCCGAGCCGTTTGGGAAACCACACCTTACTTGTCAGTCCGGATCGCACGGCCTGTCAGGCTGAGACGCCGCGGCGCTCGGCGCTCACAAACCCACCGCCAATGAGAAATAAAGCGGGAGCGGCCGGAAGGGCCGGGGGGCGTCTCCCTTTTTTAATTTTGATTTTTAAAAGCCACACCTTTTGTGCGGGGTGTCAGCTGGGCCGCGCCCTCCATTGTGGGAGGTTATTATTAAAGGGGTTTCCCTGGGAAAAAAAAAAAAAAAAAAAAAAAACAGCAGCAGGTCGAGATCCATCAGACTGCTGGAACAGGTGAGTGCGCCTGTAATCCACCAGACCGAGCGCAAACGACGCGAACGCACGGCCTTAACAGCCCGTAAAACAATAGGGATAATCCCTCTGTGGGCAATACAGTGTGTGAGAGTGTGTGAGAGTGTGTGAGAGTGTGTGAGAGTGTGTGAGAGAGAGAGAGAGAGAGAGAGAGAGAGAGAGAGAGACAGAGAGAGAGAGACGGGTCAAAAACAGCATCCGTTATTAAGTATTGTGTGCGAAGGCCATCAAAGAATAATTTTCACCAGCTAATAAAAAACAACAGGGATAATCCCTCTGTGGAAAACAGTGGGTTTCAGTGTGTGCGTGTGTGTGTGTGTGTGTGTGTGTGTGTGTGTGTGCGCGCGAAGGCCATCAAGGAATAATTTTCAGCAGCCATTCGTGCGAGAGAACATGCAGCACACAGCAATGCATTAGCGCATTAGCACATTAGCGCAGGTCAGCTAGTGTGGGAAAGGTAATGAGAGAGGGACCTGCTGTTCATCAAAAAGAACGAGAGAGAGAGAGAAAGAGAGGGAAAGAAAAAGGATCTATGTTTTAAATGTGTTTTGCAAAAGTTTTGGTACATTTGCATTCAAAAAGATCACAGACTCGCCCACATTTAGCAAGCCGAGAGATCCGGCAAGGATTCATACTCAGGGATGGATGATATGGCCAAAATTTATAATCACAATATATTTCTTAATTCTTTTACATCGTAAGGATCAAAATATAACCCAGACGTAAATGTGCAGGTCTGAAACAAATGATAAAAATGATGATGACAAAAATAATACAATGAATGCATTGCATTTCGTATTTCATTTGTGATACATTATTGATAAGTTTAGGAGCTCTAAACTCTGCCTCTAAGACTCCGCCCCCCAATTAGACTTAAAGAAGCAACTGCTTAATTACTTTATGTGTTGGCGCTATAATGAATGTATATATTCACATGAATCTTACATGCTGCAAACAAACTATTTTCACGCTTTGAACTGCGCAATGTGTACTTTTCCCATCGTTACGATAGCAAAGATTGACGGTTTGCCTATAAAACACTAAAATAGGGCCCCTAATGTAACATACTCCCCTATATTGATGTATAAAATGATGTATAATTAAATATAACAGGAAATAAAGGGCACACTGTTCAGTTTATGAATCGTAAGGAGATGAATCACGTAGTCAACTGTTCAAAACACGAGACATAATCTCCTGTAATACTCTGTGACCAACCAACGCACACCTACCACTACCATCCGCTGTTACATCACCTCTTATTAACTGCTGTAACTGGAACTCCAGGGATTACACAGCATTATGATTACATCTCATCCACACACACTCATTCACATACACACACACACACACACACACTGGAATGACGGTTCAGGGCTAGTAAAATGTAGCTTCTTCACTTCAAATAATCAGTTTCAGTGTATATATTTATATATTTATATTTTTATATACATATATATATTTATCCCCTTACATCCCTCATTTCAAATAACACAGGGGATTAGAGTGACGGGTGGGAGGGGGTGGTAGGGAGGGCAAACGCCCCCCTCAAAAACAAAGAGGGATTTCTGTAATAGAAATTTGGGTCCAGCCCAGACTGTAGATTAAGCTGGTGGTAATTTGCAGCGCTGCAATCTCTGTGAACTCGGATTAGCGGAGATTACACGTCCTGGTTCACGCGAAGAAGAAGAAGACGATGATGAAGATGAAGACGATGAGGGAGGAGGAGGAGGAGCAGAGGAAGAGGAGGAGGCAGCACATTCAGCTGACTAAAGCAGATAATAATATTAATAATAATACGTAACGTCTACAGAGCAACTTAGCGCCTTTGTTTCAACACCATGATGATGATGATGATGATGATGATGATGATGTCTTATCCAGGATCAAGTATAAGTATTCCCTCCCAGTCTTCATCGTCTGCACTTCTACAACACCCCCCACCCCCACCCGAAAAAAAACTACAATCCCCCAAATACCCCCTACAATAAACCCCGCCCCCCCCACCAGTCTTAAAGTGACAGCTCAGAAAAATCCTTATTTAATACAGTTCCCTCTGTTACTGTATGCAGTCTGTATATAATTAAGTTGTATATAGATAAGTTCTGATCCAGCACTACACCAGTAAATGTCTTTAAACTCCAAGCGTATCATCAATGCTATGCAAAAAGCTTGTATCCACAATATATTTTTATATTTATTCATTGTTTTTCTGTTTTCCCTCCAGTTTAAATGGCCAGTTATCCAATCCCCGTTCATATATTCTCCCCCTGTCTTTAGTAGGTTAGTATATGTCTAGAGGTTGAGGACCAGAGGTGGGACAAAATAATAAATAAATTAAAAATTAAAAATTAAAAAATATCTATATTGTTTTCATTTGCGATGCATTAGTATATTATTAATAATACGTAGCGTAAAATATGGATATAATTATTGAGAAATAATCGTTTTAAACTCTGAAACTCTAAACATATGGGTGAACAAATATGATTTAAAACATTTTTTTTTCATATGATTATGCAAATCTTCCACTGTCAGGCTATTGACTTCTTAAGGATTTGTCTAATTAGTCAAGTTTTGTAGAGTGCAAGTTGTTGATTACATTTCAGAGTTTTTTAATGTGTTAAAATCCAAGAAACTCATCCTTTTTTTTTAGAGGTATATATAACTTATGGCTCAATATATCATATCACAACATACTGCTACTGTACTGTAAGCAGAGTGATTTATTACTTACATAATAATTGTTTAAATAAACTCAGTCTAATGGGAGCTGTGTAAACAGAACACTAAATGAACCACTTCTGACACCAATCATCAAGCATATAGATCTAAAACTATAATTCAAAATCAGTACTGTGCACAAAAATGTACTTAAACCTGCCGTTTTATGACTGTTTGCTGGCTTGTTGCTGTATTGACTTTAAACAAATAAGTCATTGTTCGGCATAAACTTTTTTTTTCTCTAACCGAATTACTCAACCGAATTCATAAAGTTGTTTTAAGAAATCAATATTTGGTAGAATAATCCTGGTTGGTTTTTAATCACAGTTTTTTTATGCATCTCTGCATCATGTTCTCCTCCACCAGTCTTACACACTGCTTTTGGATAACTTTATGCTGCTTTACTCCTGGTGCAAAAATTCAAGCAGTTCAGTTTGGTGGTTTGATGGTTTGTGATCATCCATCTTCCTCTTGATTATATTCCAGAGGTTTTTAATTTGGTAAAATAATAAAAAAAACTCATCATTATTTTTAAGTGGCATCTAATATCTTTGTTTACCAGAGCTGTATATCGTGATTTAAATTTTCGCCATATCATCCAGCCATAAATGTGCTAAAGTTTAGACTGGTAGTGTTAATTTAACACAGGTAGATTTACAGTATCACATGAAGAAATTTGGTTTTATATGTGTCTTTAATTTTTATTACATTAAATAAAAACGTTTATTTATTAATAGTCTATTTACTCCTCCAGTTTATTACTGTATCACTATAGTGGTGAGTGTGAGGACAGACTGTGTGAAGAGTAAAGATGGAGGAAGATGGAGGGAGCGTTTGTGAGGACACCTGTCTCAGTTCAGTACTGGCCAGTGCCGCTGGCTCTGTGTTGGCAGCCGGTGATGCTGAGAGGAGGACGGATAATTGCAAACTGCAGGGAGGCCGAGGGAGCAACCTGTTCCTCCACTGTTCCAACAGCTCCAGAACGCCAAGCAACCCCCCCCCCCATACACACACCCCTCATACACACACCCCTCATACACACACCCCTTACCGGAACAGCCCTTCAATCTTAAAGCTCTTCTTTTATACAGAAAAAATTAAATAATTCTTCTTTTAAACTCAATGAGAATTTTCCCCTTTCCTACATTAGGGTTAGGGTTGGGCGATATGACCCAACAATAATATCACAATATTTCAGCCTACTTTTAAGATTTAAAATTAAAATCGTTTAAATAAATTAAAAAAATAAACAATATCATAAAAAAGTTACTGCATTGCATTAATTCAGTTACAAATGTAATATAATATAGCAGGACTTGGCCTGGACACTGTCCACACTGCCAATCCATAAGAAATTATTTACTGATAAAACACTAAGTGAAGTTCATTAGTTAGTGGAGTAAACCCTCCCATTCTGTTCAGACGCTCTCAGTAAACGTAATAAAAAGAATAAAGCCGGGGTGTGTGTGCTGTGTGTGCTGTGTGTGCTGTGTTTGCTGTGTTTGCTGTGTTTGCTGTGTTAATGTTTGTGTGATGTCGAACACCGCAATAAAAACTGCGTCTCAGATCCTTCCAGATAAAACCCATCTACAGCCTCATCACAACCAGAAGCTTCATCATCACAACATCTCTCTACCAAATTGAAAACCTCTGGAATATAATCAAGAGGAAGATGGATGATCACAAACCATCAAACCACCAAACTGAACTGCTTGAATTTTTGCACCAGGAGTAAAGCAGCATAAAGTTATCCAAAAGCAGTGTGTAAGACTGGTGGAGGAGAACATGATGCCAAGATGCATGAAAAAAAAACTGTGATTAAAAACCAACCAGGGTTATTCCACCAAATATTGATTATTTCTGAACTCTTAAAACTTTATGAATATGAACTTGTTTTCTTTGGATTATTTGAGGTCTGAAAGTTCTGCATCTTTTTTGTTATTTCAGTCATTTCTCATTTTCTGTAAATAAATGCTCTAAATGAGAATATTTTTATTTGTAATTTGGGAGAAATGTTGTCTGTAGTTTATAGAATAAAACAACAATGTTCATTTTACTCAAACATAAACCTATAAATAGCAAAATCAGAGAAACTGATTCAGAAACTGAAGCGCTCTCTTCATTTTTTCGAAAGCTAAAGCAAATTATCATGACCTCAGTCATTTTGCGTTTTTGTTCTAGTTTTTCTTTCTTTATAGAAATCTCAGTGCTCCGATAGACGACAGCAAAGAGGGATGCTTCTCATAACCTGGATTCGAACATTACTCAAATATTCACTATTCACTGTATACCTGTAACTCTACCTCTTCACTACTTTACTTTAACTGATGCTCTCAAACACATTATTAAGAGACAAGAAATTCAAGTAATTAACTCTTGATGAGTTCAGCACAGCTGTTAACTGAAAGCCTGAATTCCAGGAGACTCTACCTCATAAAACTGACTGAGAAAATCCAGCAGAGATGTTCAAAACTGATCATCTAAACAAGAGGAGCTACTTTGAAGAATGTAAAATATAAAACATACTGTAATTCTATATGTTTTTCCTCATAGTTTGGATGAGTTTAGTATTAATCTACAATACAGAACATTTTAAAATAATACAAAATACTGGATATAAATGATACTACATATATAAAACTGGAGCACTGTTGTGTTATTTGGATTTTTAAAGGCTGAATAAAGTAAATATCGTACCGTTGAGGATTTCTTTGAGCTGCTTGAACCAGATCTCACAGTGGTCGGCGCTGAGGTTGTTCAGGTGGACGGCGTGGTCTTTCAGCTTGGCTCCTTTGGGTCTGCAGGTGAAGAGCGTGATGCCCAGGAGAGTCCCACCGCTCGTCTGCCCCACCGAACGCCGGCGCTTCACCTTCACCGCGAACACGTCCTTCAGCTCCACAGAGTCCTCCTGAGGCTTCTTCACTGAGGACTGACCTGCAACACACACACAACCAGAACGGAGAACCTGAGGAACAGGGTTCTAGATAGTACTGAGAGAGGAGGCTCAGAAATGCTCTGAGACACTGTAATAAATTACTGTAGTTTATTACTGTAGTATAACTGCGTTATAATGATCTGATTCTGACTGTATAACCTGAATACTGAGCACTTTACTGTAGATCCATTAGCGTCTGTTTTATCTATTGTCTCTGCATGTTTTATTGTTTTGTGCAATCCCTGTTTTATTATAGTGTCAATTACTATATTATCGACTTATCATACAATAAATTAGTATGACCTCAATTTTTGCTTATTTATCATCATTCTGTTTATCTAATGAGGAGAGCACTTTAATTTGAATGAGCTGTAAATAAGAAATGAATACTTTTTTATTTATTGTCATTTTAAGAATAAAGTGGTAATATTTCAAGAAAAAGTACATACAGTAAGACATTTCTCAAATAAAGTCATAATATTTCACAAATAACAGCATAACATTTTGAGAAAACTACTTTTATGTATGACATTTCTCAAATAAAGTCATAATATTTCAAGGATAAAAGCATAATGTTCTCAGACTAAAGTAATATTTTAAGAAAAAAACTTGTATGTTATGACAGTTTCATAGTAAAGTCGTACAATTTTGACAAAAAATATGTACGGTATGGCATTTTAAGAAATAAGTCTTAACATTTTGAGAAAAAGTATGTACGGCATTTCATTTTGAGAATAAAGTGGTAAAATTGAGTGAAAAAATATGTATGATATGAAAGTTTGTTAATGAAACCGTAACATTTAGAGAAAATACGTATGGTATGAAATTTCAAGAATAAAGTCATACAAGTTTGAGAATAAATTCGTAACATTTACATAAAAAGTACGTACACTACGGCATTTTGAAAATTAAGTCCTAAAATTTTGAGATAAAGTACGTATGATATGACATTTCTTGAATAAAGTCTATTTTAATTTATTTTTCATTTTAAAATAAAGTTGTACCATTTAGAGAAATAGTACGTACAGTATGATATTTCTCAAATAAAGTTGGAATATTTCACAAATAAAAGCAAAATGTTTTGAGAATAATAAAATATTTAGAGAAAAGACTTGTACGGTGTAGCATTTCGAGAAACAGTACGTAAAGTTACTTTGTGGAATTTCGTTTTTATTGTAAGTGGAGTAAAGGCGTTAATTTAATGGTGAGGTTGTTGTTCATTTTTTATCAGATAAAAAGCTCTGAATGCTGGTTTTCTCTCCAGCAGGAAAGCGGGAGATATTAGGACATCCTTACTTTTGGCTTTTATTTGTTTTGCTTTTTCACTTAATGGCATTTTGAGCATAAAGTCGCAACATTTTGAGAATAATTATTGTCATGTATAGTTAATTACTACATTACTGTATACTTTGTTTTATAGTTTTTGCTGGTATATTTTATTGTGTTTATTTAATAAGGAGTGTTTTTGTTCTTGTTTTTCTCTCTTTACTCTGGAGCGAGTGCTGAAGCTCGCTGGGGTTTCCTGATCTGCTACTCTGTGGAGTTTAGTTTTATCGTAAGTTTATTTAATGGCATTTTGAGAATAAAGTCGTAACATTTTGAGAATAAAGTCGTGACATTTTGAGAATAAAGTCATAACATTTTGAGAATAATGTCATAACATTTTGAGAATAAAGTCATAACATTTTGAGAATAAAGTCATAACATTTTGAGAATAAAATCGTAACATTTTGAGAATAAAGTCATAACATTTTGAGAATAAAATCGTAACATTTTGAGAATAATGTCATAACATTTTGAGAATAAAGTCATAACATTTTGAGAATAAAGTCATAACATTTCGAGAATAAAATCGTAACATTTTGAGAATAAAGTCGTAACATTTTGAGAATAAAGTCGTGACATTTTGAGAATAATGTCATAACATTTTGAGAATAAAGTCATTATATTTTGAGAATAAAGTCGTGACATTTTGAGAATTAGGTCATAACATTTTCAGAATAAAGTCGTAACATTTTAAGAATAAAGTCGTAACATTTTGAGAATGAGGTCATAACATTTTCAGAATAAAGTCGTAACATTTTAAGAATAAAGTCGTAACATTTTGAGAATGAGGTCATAACATTTTCAGAATAAAGTCGTAACATATTAAGAATAAAGTCGTAACATTTTGAGAATAATGTCATAACATTTTGAGAATAAGGTCATAACATTTTGAGAATAAAGTCGTGACATTTTGAAAATAAAGTCATAACATTTTAAGAACATTTTAATTACATTTTTTCGCAGTCTTTGCGCTTGCAAAAGGTCCCAGATACCTGGAAACACTCTATAATTGTCCCATTAGCAAAAATTAACACTCCAAAAGTACTTAATGATTTTAGACCAATTGCATTGACCTCTTTAATCATGAAATGTTTTGAAAAGCTGGTTAAGAATGAAATTTTGGCACAGGTCGAGGATAAGTTAGATCCCCTACAGTTTGCATACAGGGCTGGTAGAGGTGTAGAAGATGCCTCCTTAACACTACTTAACCTTCTGTATAAACACCTTGAGGTACCTGGATCTCATGCAAGACTTTTATTTATTGACTTCTCTTCAGCTTTTAATACAATTCAGCCTCATATCTTAGCACGGAAATTAACGTCCTTTTTTAATTTGGATCAAAATATTGTTGGCTGGATATTAGATTTCTTAACCTGTAGGTCACAATGTGTAAAGGTCAATGATGTTTTTTCAAAACGGCTGCGTTCTTCAACAGGTTCTCCTCAAGGATGCTGTCTGTCTCCTCTCCTCTATATTATGTACACCAATGAGTGTCAGAGTAAATATGAGAATAGACACATTTTAAAGTTTGCGGATGACACAGTAATCGTAAGTCTTCTAGGGAGCCAGGAGAATGATCATGGGGCTATTGTTCAGGACTTTGTGACATGGTGTGAACAGTCTAACTTACACCTGAATGTAAAGAAAACAAAGGACATGGCTATTGATTTTAGAAAAGCCCAACATAGCCCCAAGAAAACCTTAATTAAAGGCTGCGAAATTGAATTGGTAGGAAGCTATAAATATCTTGGTATGTTTATAGATGACAAATTGTGTTTTGATAGAAATGCAGATTTTATTGTTAAGAAGGTTCAACAGCGTTTGTTTTTCCTAAGGAAAATGAATTCTTTTAATGTATGTACTTATATGATGACACTTTTTTACCGGAGTTTTATTGAATCTATCTTAACCTTCTGTATTGTGGCCTGGTATGGCAATCTGAGCATGATGAATAGAAATAGACTAAATAGCTTGGTTAAGATAGCCGGTAAAATTACTGGAGCACAACAGATTCAGCTCTGTGAGCTCTATCAAAAGCAGACTCTGAGGAAAGCTGAAGCTATATTGTCCTGTCCAGACCATCCCCTGCTAGTGGAGTTTGAAATGCTTCCGTCTGGCAGGAGGTTTAGAGCACAGGCTGGCAGGACTAAACGAAGTAGGGTCTTCTTTACTTCCACAGCCATTAGCCTGTTGAACTCAAAAACTACTTTTCTGTACAATGACATGTTTGATTTGACTTGATTCTATTTTATTCATTAATCCTGGGGGTTGGGGTACAGTACAGTTTCATGTGGGATTGTGCAATTATTTTGTGTTCATGTTGTATGTGTAAATGTTGTGTGTATTGCTCAGTTGTTTATGCTGCAAACCAAATTTCCCCTGTGAGGGACAATAAACCGAACTAAACTAACTAAACTAAACTAAGAACAAAGTCGTAACATTTTGAGAATAAGTTCGTAACATTTTAAGAATAAAGTCGTAACATTTTGAGAATAACTTTGTAACATTTTGAGAATAAAGTCGTAACATTTTGAGAATAAAGTCGTAACATTTTGAGAATAAAGTCGTAACATTTTGAGAACAAAGTCGTAACATTTTGAGAATAAGTTCGTAACATTTTAAGAACAAAGTCGTAACATTTTGAGAATAAGTTCGTAACATTTTAAGAATAAAGTCGTAACATTTTGAGAATAACTTTGTAACATTTTGAGAATAAAGTCGTAACATTTTGAAAATAAAGTCATAACAATTTAAGAACAAAGTCGTAACATTTTGAGAATAAGTTCGTAACATTTTAAGAATAAAGTCGTAACATTTTAAGAATAAAGTCATAACATTTTGAGAATAAAGTCGTGACATTTTGAAAATAAAGTCATAACAATTTAAGAACAAAGTCGTAACATTTTGAGAATAAGTTCGTAACATTTTAAGAATAAAATCGTAACATTTTAAGAATAAAGTCATAACATTTTGAGAATAATCATGGTCATGTATTGTATAGTTAATTACTACATTACTGTATACTTTGTTTTATACCTTTTGTTGATATATTTTATTGTGTTTATTTAATAAGGAGTGTTTTTGTTACTTTTTTATTTATTGGCATTTTGAGAATAAAGTCGTAACATTTTAGGAAGAAATATTGTCATGTACTGTAGTGTCAATTATTACATTACCGTCTTATCATACAATAAATGATCATGATCTCAATACTTTTTGTTGATATATTTTATTGTATTTATTTAATTATGAGTGTTTTTGTTCTTGTTTTTCTCTCTTCTCTCTGGAGCGAGTGCTGAAGCTCGCTGGGGTTTCCTGATCCGCTACTCTGTGGAGTTTAGTTTTATTGTAAGTGGAGTAAAGGCGCTAATTTGATGGGGAGGTTTTTATTTTTTGGATCAGATGAGAAGCTCTGAACGCTGGTTTTCTCTCTCGGTATCGGGACGTGCCGCTGGGCTCTGGGTTAAGTGCGGTGCTCGGCCCCCTGCTGTAAATGATTACCAGCAGACAAATGTCAATTAAACGGCTATGAGATCTGCTGCTCTGTAGATCCATTATAAAATGAAGCTTCTCAGTGGCTGCCTCTTTAAATCCCTCTCTCTCTCTCTCTCTCTCTCTCTCTCTCTCTCTCTCTCTCTCTCTTTGTGTGAAAGCCCGTCTTCATTAGGATCGCCCCGGCCGCACATCCGTGTTTCAGAACATTAACTAGCCTCTCACATTACTGCACAGGACACCCGCCGCCATCTGCTCCACCACGGCCCTCCTGCACCACCAGCAACTCCATTTATTTAACTCCAGAGCTTCTCTTCATCACCCTCACAAAAAAGGAAAAACACACCCAGAGTCAATTTAATTAGCGGGAATAAGAGATAATCTCTCCCGACAGAGCTTTTTCCACCGAGCGCCTGCGCCGCTAACAGCCACCAGTACCAGAGCAACAGACTCAGAGGGAGGGAAACCGGGAGGATAAAAAACAGAAAGCAAAATCACATTTTAGACACGTTATAAAGACAAATCGAAGCATTTCTAGTGGAATATGTATATGGATGTTGTGCAGCTTGATTTAGGGCATGTCTTTGCATCTTTGCTGTCATAACGACGGGAAAAGTACACCTCGCTCAGCTCAAAACGAAGCGCATTAATCTTAATTAATCATGGGTGTGGTCAATTTTGGTCGTAATGTGAAATAAACTGAGAAATAGTCATTGTGTCACTTGCTCATCATTCTCTTCAAGAGTAGATCAGGTGAGCTCTGACTTTGGCGGATTGCTATTTTAAAGGTGCAGCTACCTGGACGTACATTTCTTACATGACATTTAATAATGCACAATATAATATATGAACTATTACTTTTTGAAAACACTTTACACTATTAATACACTTCAATAGTTCAATTGAAATTGTGGTATACTGTATGTGTTGGTTGAAAATATGTTGTTAAATGGTTGCTAAGGTGTTGCTATGGTATTGGTGTTGCTTAGTAAGGTGTTGTTAAGTGGTTACTAAGGTGTTGCTTTGGAATACACTACAATGATTACAATTACTACTCACATTTACCTAAACATTTGTTTTTTGACAATCAGAGTATCAACTTATAATTTGTTATAGGCAAATATATATATATATATATAAATCTGCAAGTAATGCAAAAATTCTCAAAAATCAGTTTAATTCAGCCTTTTTTCTGCCTTATTAAACTGTGATTTTTTTTGGGAAGTAAGCTAATGTTCTTTGAACTCTGTAAACATAAAGATATATTTGTGTGTGTTAGTAGTGAAAGTGTAAATATGAAGCTCTGGCTGTACTGTAAGTAAAACACACTGGTGCCAATAACTCTTACTGAATTGAATAGAATTGAGTTGGATAAGAGCCCGAACGTATGGACCCCCTCCCCGGCTCTGGTACTGTACGCCAGGACCCTGTCCCAACCAATCACAGCACATCTGTGTGATCCGGAGCGTAAACGAGATTAGAGTCAGATTTATCCGCTTGATGCTAATTGTGCTGCAGCTTCAGCACATGTTCAGCTTTTTACTCAGAAAATCAGAAATTCAAAGAACCGACCCCGAAAACACACAGCTGATTACAGCCTTCAGACCCGATTACTGCCTTTAAATTACAGAACCAGTTCAGATAAATCTTCCTCTTTAAAATAAATATAGTTTATTAAATTAAATATATATATATATATGGTGTCTGAAATTGGCTTTTTTACCATTTTCATATACAGACAGACTTCAGGCTGCTGCTGATTTCAGCTATATATGCTTTAGTTTATGTTTCTACAGCATAAAAAAACACATCAGCAGGATTACTAGATATCTGCATGATGCTAATCATTAACATTCTTTTATTTCCAATTAAAAAAAGTGGGGACTAAGTATATAAAATATAAATAAATATTAGTAAAAACAGAATGCAATGATCCTCACATCCTCATGCAAAAAAGATGCAATTTCAACACAATCCAAAAGCTTATTTAAAATGAACTAAAGCAAAAGTCAAATCTGTCCTGTACTCAGATTAATAAAAAAAAATGACATTTAACAAAAAATGCCAGTTTTTGGATGGTGAACTTTGTTTACAGACAGATTATAATGATTTTTGGAACTGTTGTTGAGCTCATGCAGTGATTTCCAGATCAAAATCTGAGGTCCAGAAGATCCCTAGCATCCAGTCCTGACCACCAGCTTTCAGCTCCTTACAGACATGGATTTCTCAACATTCTTTCAATCTTTTGACGATATTATGAGCGATATTATTTTTCTAAAAGTTTTGGGCAGATTGTAAAGAGGTAGAGTTGGTATACTTTAAGAACTAACTTATCATCAGAAACATTAAAATGATGAAACTGGCACTCATAAGGATCGCAACAGGAGAAAGAAAGAACAAGTGTTTTCTCTGTTGCACAGAGAATAAATTCATCAGAGAGTAAAAATATTGAATAAAAAGTGAGTCCAAACTTTTGGCTGGTACTGTATTTTGCTATTTATAGGTTTATGTTTGAGTAAAATGTTGAAAACATTGTCGTTTTATTCTATAAATTACAGAAAACATTTCTCCCAAATTCCAAGAAAAATACTGTCATTTAGAGGATTTATTTACAGAAAATGATAAAAAAAAGATGCAGAGCTTTCAGACCTCAAATAATGCAAAGAAAACAAGTTCATATTCATAAAGTTTTAAGAGTTCAGAAATAATCAATATTTGGTGGAATAACCCTGGTGGTTCTTAATCACAATCTTGGCATCATGTTCTCCTCCACCAGTCTTACACACTGCTTTTGGATAACTTTATGCTGCTTTACTCCTGGTGTAAAAATTCAAGCAGTTCAGTTTGGTGGTTTGATGGTTTGTGATCATCCATCTTCCTCTTGATTATATTCCAGAGGTTTTTAATTTGATATTTTTTTTCCAGAGATGTATAACAGGAGATATAAAATCAGGTTATATGGATTTTAAACTCTCAGAGTAAAATAGTTGAGAAGTGGGTGAACTCTTTTTGAGTTTTCCTGCTGATCTGTTCATCTATTTATCTCTCTCTCTCTCTGGTTCTTTATCTATACTGTACTTTCTATTCGCGGAGCTGCTAATTCTTGCTTACACCAACTGTTTTTTTTCTGCTCTATTGTCTTGTAATCATATGAGTCACTTTGCGATTCCATTATTAGTGATTTATTTTTAAGGGGGCAGAATGATGCAACCTGTACAGCTGTAGCAGCAGCGCGCTGACCACAGGTAAACCCGGTCCCCGGGCGCCGCCCGCGCTGCTGATGTAACTGGAACTTTGATATATAGTCTTTAAGTGTGCGCACATTTAAAAGTGTGTTCATCACTATAAACTGTGCGTTCAGGAAAAATAATAATCTGCACATGTGTTCAGTTCAGCGCTGAACCCGAGCTCTACCTGCACCACGTATCGCACCAACTTCTGTTGAATAGAAGAGATCAATGTACACAACAAATTCTAATTCTAGCTTTTAGAATTAACTCCCTGTGAGTTTAATCAGCAGACTTTGAGTGTATATCATCGCTGTACAATGAAAAACAAGTACTGTATTTTTCGCATTATATGGTGCCCTTAAAATCTTTTACATTTTCAAAAATTGTCAGTGCTTTTTATAATCCGGTGCTCCTTATGTATGAATTCTATCAGTCAGGTATTAAGAAGCAGTAAAGTCTTTCCACTGAAGTACAGAGTTATACAGGAGTTTCAGTGAAGTTTCTCCAGCTCTAAGGCTGGAGCAGTATTAGCATTAGCCGCTAACTACAGCACTAGCTCTTTCTCCGTTTAGAGGTGAGTATATCGGCCTGTAGCCTGCTCCTAACCCCAGCAGCATTAGCATTAACAGCTTTAGCATTAGCAGCTAACCACATTAGCATTTAAGTGCTAGTTCTTTTACCATTCAGAGGTGAGTAGCTACACCTGCTGAATCCTTACAACTACTATTGCTTACTAGTGTCACATAATGCGCCTTATATTGTGAAAAATAGGGTTTCTATATTTTTGTTGATTTTTAGTTTACTACATAATTTAAACACACAAACTGTCCCTTGCCCTGTGCCAAAATTTCTTGAAGAATGGACCAATAGAAATACCTCAAAATCACCTGAAATGAACTCTAAATAAAAGGTTAAAATGTTCTATGGAAGTCAATTAAAATGGAATTCAATGAAAAGTTGCTGTTTGGAGATACTTGTTTTACATTTGACAGCGACCATATGTCTAACCATTGAATATATTCTAGAATTCATCTTTTAACTCTTTTTAAGTGTAGAAGTAAAGTCTACATAACATTTTTTTTAATACATCTGTCCCACAAATGACCCCTAAATCACCATCAGTGTGTAGTCTTCCCCACTATAGCTACCCATTAGTAATTATTAATGTTTTTGTTTTACCTATGTTTTGGTTTATCTCTCTTGATTTGTTTCTCTTTAAAATGTAATTTTAGCCAAAAAAGTCTTATTTACAGTTTTCTAATTTCTCTCCAAGTGTAGATCATCCACTAGGACAGGTGTAATGTCTCTATTGGCTACTTTAGTTTGTAATAAAATCTGAAGAAAGGGTTTTTTAAGGGTTCTGTTTCCACTAACACACATCACAACATCCCTGAAGCTCAACACGCTTGGAGGAGAGCACTAAGTCTTCACTATATTAGATTAGAGATCAGAACTCGTATTATAAAATGTCTTGTGCTGGATGTGAATGGGTTAATTCACATCCTCAGTTCTGTTTATTCTGATGTCAGAGTTTCACAGCAAACAGATGATTAACAGAAAGCATATTTTCTCAGGTGTTGTTGGACTTTTCCTCACTGTTATAAATAAGCTGCATGTTTTCACGCTCTTTCGCTGGTCACAGGAAAGCTGTTAAAATCTGCACACACCTTATTTTTCTGAAACACTCATTTAAAGTGTCTTTTCTATAAAATATCTCAAACTGCTCCTGTAAATATCCTGTAAAAATCATTTATCAGCAGGTAAAGATGACCCACACACTGGGAGCCAGGAGGATTTAATGTTATGGCTGATCAGTGATCAGTTACTAGGCTGTTTCTGCATTATGGTTTTCTATGGGATTTGACAGGTGGTTGCTGTGGTATACTTGGTTGTTACTATCATCCTGCATAGTGTTTAATATTGTTTCCAAGGCGATTGCTCTGGTGCTGCTAAATAGTAGCTATGGTGTTACTAGGTGGTTGCCAAGTGGTTGCAATTATATTGCTAAAAGGTTAGGTGACTGCTATGGTGTTGCTAAGTGGTTACTAGGTGATTGCTCTGGTGCTGCTAAGGTGTTACTAGCAATGGTTTTAATAGGTAG
This sequence comes from Astyanax mexicanus, assembly GCF_023375975.1. Lineage (NCBI taxonomy): Eukaryota > Metazoa > Chordata > Actinopteri > Characiformes > Acestrorhamphidae > Astyanax > Astyanax mexicanus. Next base: position 50,266,443 of record NC_064418.1, on the reverse strand, counting down.
TTGCTAAGTTGTTGCAATAGTATTCCAGGAAGTTTCAATTATATTGCTAAGTGGTTTCTAGGCGATTGCTCTGGTGCTGCTAGGTGCTGCTAAAGAGTAGCTATGGTGTTACTAGGTGGTTGCCAAATAGTTGAAATTATATTGCTAAAAGGTTAGGTGACTGCTATGGTGTTGCAAAGTGGTTAGTAGGTGACTGCTCTGGTTGCACTGTGCTGTTAAGTGGCAGCTATGGTATTACTAGGTTGCTAGCTATGGTGTTACTAGTTGTTCGCTAAGTGGTTGCAACGGTAACCCAAGTAGTTGCAAGGACTTTGTGAAATGGTTGGGTGACAACTATAGTGTTGCTATGTGGTTACTAGGTGATTGCTCTTATGCTGCTAAGTGGTAGCTATGGACCTCGGGTGGTTGCAATGGTATTTCTAAATCGTTAGGTGACTGCTATGGTGTTGCCAAGTGGTTATTAGGTGATTGCTACGGTGTTGGTAAGGTCTTACTATTTATGGTGTTACTAGGTGGTTGGTAAGTGGTTGGAATGGGATCCCAGGTGTGCCATGGTGTTGCTAAGTGGTTGCAATGGTATCCCAAGTGTTTGCAATGGTATTGCTAAGTGGTTACTAGGCGATTACTAGGATGCTGCTAATTCTTTTAATGTACATTCGGTTAATTAATAAATAGAAAAATCAGAGAAACTGATTCGGAAACTGAAGTGGTTTCTTAATTTTTTCCAGAGCTGTATATATATATATATATGTTTGTGTGTGTGTGTGTGTGTGTGTGTGAACATGAGTCGGTAATGGCCGCAGAAGTCTGTCTGCACACAGAGAGCAGCGTTATCATCAATGAGTGAGATAAAATCTCAGGAGGCGGAGGATCCATGGAGACGGGCTTTGCGGAGGCAGTGTGTGTGTGTGTGTGTGTGCGTGTGTGCGTGCGTGTGTGTGTGTGTGTGTTATATGACCTGGTGTGTTAGCAGACGTTCCATATTGATCCGGCTCCTCGTCGTCCGTATAGAGAATGACCCGGAGCATATGGTGCTTCTTATGTGTGAACTTGTGTGCCTTGTACAATCCCCCCCCCTCACACACACACATACACACACACAACACACACACACACACACACACACACAACACACACACACACCAGCAGTAGCCCTCCACCCCCGCACTCTATTACCCCCACTTAGAGTGTATGGATTATCTGCGTAGACGCGAGAGCTCAAGGCATGATAACTGTGAGATCACTAATGCAGAAGAACAGCTTTTCTGCCCTCTTCTTTTCCTAGGGCGGTCCTGATGAGTGCCAGTTTCATCATTACAACATTTTTGATTGTCTTTGCGGTGACTACAATTAATCATACTTTCAAAGTTCTCAAATATTCACTATTCACTGTATACCTGTAACTCTACCTCTTCACTACTTTACTTTAACTGATGCTCTCAAACACTTTATTAAGAGACAAGAAATTCAAGTAATTAACTCTTGATGAGTTCAGCACAGCTGTTAACTGAAAGCCTGAATTCCAGGTGATTCTACCTCATAAAATTACAGTATGTTTTTCTTTATAGTTTCGATGCGTTTACTATTAATCTACAATGCAGAACATTTTAATATAATAAAAAAAACACTGCATTTAACATTTTACCAAGTTTTTTTTTCTCGTAGTACTGAAATGTATGTTGTGTTTGTATGTTATGTGTTGGGGTTTGGATATATTCATAGCTCATATTCAGCTCTGGGAAAAAAAAAAAGAAAACACTTAAAAATGATGAGTTTCTTTGATTTTACCAAATTATAAACCTCTGGAATATAATCAAGAGGAAGATGGATGATCACAAACCATCAAACCACCAAACTGAACTGCTTGAATTTTTGCACCAGGAGTAAAGCAGCATAAAGTTATCCAAAAGCAGTGTGTAAGACTGGTGGAGGAGAACATGATGCCAAGATGCATGAAATTAAAACTGTGATTAAAAACCAACCAGGGTTATTCTACCAAATATTGATTATTTCTGAACTCTTAAAACTTTATGAATATGAACTTGTTGTATTTGCATTTTTGCACTTGTTTTTCCTTGTAAATAAATGCTCTAAATGAGAATATTTTTTTTGGAAATTGGGAGAAATGTTGTCTGTAGTTTATAGAATAAAACAACAATGTTCATTTTACTCAAACATAAACCTATAAATAGCAAAATCAGAGAAACTGATTCAGAAACTGAAGTGGTTTCTTATTTTTTTCCAGCGCTGTATATATGTGTGAGTGTGTGTGTGTATGTGTGTGTGTGTGTGTGTGTGTGTGTGTGTGTGTGTGTGTGTGTGTGTGTGTGTGTGTGTGTGTTCACACCCCTGCTCAGGCTGGCACAGCGTCATCTGCTGCCAGGCTCTGGTGAGTGTGATGTGAGCTGACGCGCTGAGAGCAGCCCTTCATTTGAGTCTCAGTACGACACGAGCAGATTCAATAAAATCACACACTCTACTGGAAAAACTTTATTGCTTCCAGATGGGCACGAGCTTCCTCCCAGCGCCACGCCGCCCGAGGACCACGCGGGGTGTGTGTGCGCCAGTGTGTGTCGTGTCATCAAACGATTTACAGACAAAAAACATCAATCCAACACTCCGAATAAAACTGCAGCGTTACATCAGACTCTCACTGCAACAAAGACATAAACACACTCACACACACACACACACACACACACACACACTCACACACACACTCACTCACACACACTTCCTCTGCTGAAAAATGTGCACCGTGCAGCTTGATTTAGGGCGTGTCAGTGTGTCTTTGCTATCGTAACGACGGGAAAAGTACACTTTGCATGCCAAAACAAAGCACAAAAAATGTACTAATTCTATTAATTAATCATGGGTGTGGTTAATTTTGGGCATAACCTGAAATAATAAACCAATCAGAGTGCCGCTTGCTCATCATTCCCTTTAAGAGTAGAACCAGGTGAGCTCTGACTCTTTTTGGGTTTTTTATTAAATTAAATTTTTAGCTGGGCTCTCACTTTAATGAAACTAAATAAAGTGAAATTATATAAAGTAAAAAAATGTTTGTTTATGAACTGTCAATAATACATCTGTATAGGGCATGTACTAATAATTATCTAAATTAATCATGGGTGTGGTTAATTTTGGGTGTAACGTGAAATAATATGAACCAATCAGAGTGTCTCTTGCTCATCATTCCCTTTAAGAGTAGAACCAGGTGAGTTCTGACTTTGGCGGATTGCTATTTTAACAGTGCAGCTACCTGGACGTGTACATTTTTTAAAAACATTTATTTTAAAAAGAAAAAAGTCAAAACCTTTTTTGGGGGTTTTATTATTTTTTTTTTTACTAGGTTCTCTCTTTCATGGAAATAAAAAAGTTAAATTACATAAAGAAAAAATGTCTTAAAAGAAATTTTGAAACTGTCTCTTAAATAAACCAGCTGTCATTTGCTTAAAAAATAAAGTTGGGGTTTTATTAGATTTTTATTTATTTATTTATTTATTTTATTTTATTTTATTTATTTTTTTTATTTTTTTTGCAGCCTTAAGATAAATTTCAAAACTCTCTCTTTAATGTTTTTTTAATACACCTTTTTGGAGATTAGAGTTGTGCTTTTTTACTGTTTTTATCAAAAGAAAAAATCACACTGTTCTCATTTCTCATTATATATCTACTAGAGACCAATATAACTAGTGTCCAATATAATTTATTATACTTTAATCCTGGATATATTGAGATATTATTTGGAGTGCATTATTAATATTATTAGTATTAGGACTGATCATTCTGGATCATTGACTTCTGTTACTGTAAATCTGATAAAATTCTTGTATTTTTTATATCTCAGTTATTAGGGGTGTGCCATATCATATCATATGCAGTAATAACATTTTATTATCTATAATTATCAAGAGTATCGTTATCATGAAAATACAATTAAATATTGTGATATTATTTTAGGGCCATATCGCTTCTTTTGACTAATTGTTAATAAATAATAGTGAAATAAACAGTAAACTGATCTGTAAGAGTGTAAAAGTGATGCGCTCCTGATGAGAGACAGTGTTCTTTGTCTGATCTCTCGCGCTGCTGGCTGTCGCGGATGGACGGTGCTCTCGCGCTCATGAGCAGAATGAATACAGCCGTTTGAAAACAGTCCAAGTGTGGCAGCGGCCGTGCCAGCAGTGCCGGCCCCCTCGCTGCCACTCACCGGGACAGGCCATGTGGCCCTCAGAGTGCCGGCCAGGCCCTCACTTTCCACCTGTGCCTGCGGAGGCCTTCCGCTCACACACACACACACACACACACACACACACACACACACACACACTCACACACACACACACACACATCGAAACCCAATATTTACATTCGTATATTGCAGTTTTAGGAGCCCCAGGATGCAAACAGAAGAGACGCCGCCGTCTGTTTTTACCCTGCCTGCAATTACAGCCCTCGTCTCGACCCATACACTGAACACACACTCACTAACACACACTGTTCACACTCCACCGACAGCTGTGATTGGACGACTAGAATGAAATTATGCACACGGTTTAAATAATTCTATATTACATCCAATATAGAATGTAATGTAATTATCTGAACTTTCTCCTCCTTACATTTTAATAAAAACAGCCTCGTTACTCCTGTTTCATTTCAGCTGGTTTTCATTCCGGATTCTCATCGATCAATAAAACCCCTATCCAGATAAATCTCTCCATCCAGATAGAGTGAATCTGATTGTGATTGGATGTAGAGAAGTATAAACATATACCATTCCCACTCCCTATTGGTTTATACTGTGATCCATCACACTAAGCTTTAACTTTAATATATTTACATTCTACTAAATAAAATACATTCATTTACAATCAGCATATATGCAGCTGAAACACTAGAGAACAGCCGAGTGCAAAATCCCACATTTTTATATTTTAACATTATAGTCATTATAGCTTTTACATTAAGTAATTTTAATTAGGTAATATTGTATGCAGAATTAAGTAAAGTTTACTAAAAGAAAGGATTGATTCAGTAAAAATAAATGAAGTAAAGTTTACTAAAAGAAAGGATTGATTCAGTAAAAATAAATGAAGTAAAGTTTACTAAAAGAAAGGATTGATTCAGTAATAATAAATGAAGTAAAGTTTACTAAAAGAAAGGATTGATTTAGTAAAAATAAATGAAGTAAAGTTTACTAAAAGAAAGGATTGATTCAGTAAAAATAAATGAAGTAAAGTTACTAAAAGAAAGGATTGATTTAGTAAAAATAAATGAAGTAAAGTTTACTAAAAGAAAGGATTGATTCAGTAAAAATAAATGAAGTAAAGTTTACTAAAAGAAAGGATTGATTCAGTAAAAATAAATGAAGTAAAGTTACTAAAAGAAAGGATTGATTCAGTAAAAATAAATGAAGTAAAGTTTACTAAAAGAAAGGATTGATTCAGTAAAAATAAATGAAGTAAAGTTTACTAAAAGAAAGGATTGATTTAGTAAAAATAAATGAAGTAAAGTTTACTAAAAGAAAGGATTGATTCAGTAAAAATAAATGAAGTAAAGTTTAATAAAAGAAAGGATTGATTCAGTAAAAATAAATGAAGTAAAGTTTAATAAAAGAAAGGATTGACTGAAGTTCAGTTCACTTATTTACTCTGTGTAACATTTAAGTCTTGAAACTGAGTTGAAGTTACTTAAATTTATCTGAAATTAAATTTACTTAAAAAGAGCAAATGCAGAAAGTTGCGAAACCTTTTGAAAGTAAATTTTACGCATCATTTTTTTCAGTGAGCAAGAGACACTCTGATTGGTTTATTTCACGTAACCCCGGAAAGGTGTACTTTTCCTGTCATTATGATAGCAAAGGCACATTGACTCGCCCTAAATCGAGCTGTACAGTGCATGGTATTTATTAAAGATCACGTATTCTCTCTCTCTCTCTCTCTCTCTCTCTCTCTCTCTCTCTCTCTGTAAGGAGATGGATGGATGGTGTGAGCTCAGTGGTGTAATTAGCTGTAGAGATCAGTGTGGGGCAGATGGGATGAAGTCTGACCACAGCGGTGAACCACATTCCTCTGAGTTATGGAGAAGAAATGGGTCATTTTCAGAGATCAAACGCCACCGCAGTGTGTTTACAGTGTAGCTGAGAGTAAATGGAGCAGCAGTCCCAGTTCATCCACACTGACTGACAGATAAAACAGCCTCAAACCACCGGACACTCCCGCAAACATGAAGAATATATATGAAAAAAACCTCTGGAATATAATCAAGAGGAAGATGGATGATCACAAACCATCAAACCACCAAACTGAACTGCTTGAATTTTTACACCAGGAGTAAAGCAGCATAAAGTTATCCAAAAAGCAGTGTGTAAGACTGGTGGAGGAGAACATGATGCCAAGATGCATGAGGAAAAACTGTGATTAAAAACCAACCAGGGTTATTCCACCAAATATTGATTATTTCTGAACTCTTAAAACTTTATGAATATGAACTTGTTGTATTTGCATTATTTGAGGTCTGAAAGCTCTGCATCTTTTTTTGTTATTTCAGTCATTTCTCATTTTCTGTAAATAAATGCTCTAAATGAGAATATTTTTATTTGGAATTTGGGAGAAATGTTGTCTGTAGTTTATAGAATAAAACAACAATGTTCATTTTACTCAAACATAAACCTATAAATAGCAAAATCAGAGAAACTGTTTCAGAAAATGAAGTGCTCTCTTCATTTTACAGGTTTATATATCAGTCAAAAGTTCGACACCCCTTCAGAGTGAAATTAAGAGGTAGAGTTACAGGTATACAGTGAATAGTGAATATTTGAGTAACGTTCTAATCCAGATTATAAGAAGCAAGAAAAACTCAACTAAATAAAAAAAAAAAAAGACTTCAAGAAAAAATGAGGGCCAGTCAATCCGAAAAGAAAAAAATCAACTTTTAAGAAAGTATCCTTAAATGCAGTCACTGCAATAACCATCAAAAATAGTAAAATGATGGAACTGGCACTCATCAGGACCAAGCAAGAGTTTCTGCTGTTGCACAGGGTAAGTTTAATAGAGTTTGAAGAGAATTTTTTAAACTAAATGATTCCTTACATGTTCCTTTGTAGCCCGGGTCACTTCACTTTTACCTGTAATATAATAATACTTCAGCGTTATTGGTGTATTTTTTGTGTGTTTTACAGTATTTATTAAATGCTAGGCTTTTTAATGCTAAGTCTTTTTTAAATACAGCTCTACTGAGAGACTCTGCTGCTCTCCTGAACACGACAACATGAACCAATAATAATCTGCAGACAAAAGAGAAAACGAAAAAGATTAGCGGCTGGATTAGACTGCTATTTTTAAGTCTGTAATCTGAAGATATTACCACTGCGGGATTTTCCACCCGTCCCGCTCCTCTAATTACTCTGTACTGTTGATCCAGTCTGCAGGACGGGTTATACGTTAGTATCTTACACAATAACACTGACATACACACTCACACTCACACTCACACTGACTGTATGATGACTGAATAGAGCTGCACAGAGGATCAGTTATTAATAAGATCATTTATTAATCACTTATTAATTGTATATCGCTGTGCGCAATAATGGCATATCCCAAACAGGTGTGAATCCTGATCCCATTTCCCATTTACTACATAATTCACTACATCAATTACAACATCATTTACTACATCAATTACTACATCAGTTACTACATTAATTCCTACATCAGTTACTACATCAATTACTAAACCAGTTACTACATGAATTACTACATCAATTACTATATCAGTTACTACATCACTTCCTACATCAATTACTAAACCAGTTACTACATGAATTACTACATCGGTTACTACATTACTTACTATATCAGTTACTACATCAATTACTAAACCAGTTACTACATCAATTACTACATCAATTACTATATCAGTTTCTACTTCAATTACTATATCAGTTACTACATCAATTACTACATCAATTACTACATCAATTACTATCTCAGGTACTACATCAATTACTATATCAGTTACTACATCAATTACTACATCAATTACTATATCAGGTACTACATCAATAACTACATCAGTTACTACACCAATTACTACATCAATTACTGCATCAATTACTACAACAGTAGTACATTTCTCTGCTGAAATGCATAAAAGCACCACGCTGTTAAAATATCACCGCACCAAAGTCAGAGCGAAGCTGGCTCTTAAAGGGAATTACAACTGGCACACTGATTGGTCTAATTCATGTTATGTCCAAAACACATCCATGATTAATTAAGATAATTAATACATGTCTTTTGGGCATTTAGAGCAGTGCAAGGTGTACTTTTCCTGTCGTTACGATAGCAAAGACACATTGACATGCCTATACTGAAATTTTATTCTCATTTCACATCACATGTGGTACATGAGGTGGAACAAAACTGTATTCCCATGATCCGGTTACACCCAAAAGAGCAATTGGTAAAATAGATAAATATAAAGACAAAATAAAATATAATAATAATAAATTATTAATAAAATAAATAAGATGAATATGCAAAAGTCGCAAATTATGTGAATTTGAATGATTTGGTTTATTGTTCATTTTTTTTGCATGTCAATGTTAAGGTTTATGAAGCTAATGCTAACTGTAGCAGTTATGCATTAATCTAACACACAATACAATACTGAATTCTTTTTGTGTCTCTTAAGACTAAAAACTAAAGATCAATATTATTGAGTGACACCGATCTGTGTGTGAAACTTTAGCCTGGATGGTTTTAGATGATCGGCATATCTGCCCCGGGCATTTCTGGGGGTGGTATACCAGAATACCAGAAATAAATGATGTATTGAGCAGCTCTAGTATCAAATATCAATACTTTTAATTTCAGTACTGTACTGTATCTTCCAGTTTTGACATCATTACTCAAAACACTGTAATCAAACACAGTGCATTAGAGTGGAGTTATGAAATCCAACAGTCTCAACAGTTTATAACACATCTAGAATTTTATTCTGTAAGCTCCTCCCACATTAATATCACCCCGCCCCCATGTTTATAATAGTTACTTGGTTGTGTGGTAATAAAGTAAGTAATAAACAGATAATACTGAGCGCCTAATATTGTGAACACAGGTATTTAAAGCAAAAAAAAAAAAAATTAAAATGTAGGTGAGCGAAACTTGACTGTCAGTGTGTCTTTGCTATCGTAACGACGGGAAAAGTACACTTTTGAGCAGCTCGAAGTGCACAACAATGATGTTCTAATTCTCTTAATTAATCATGAGTGTGGTTAATTTTGGGCGTAACGTAAAATAATATAAACCAATAAGAGTGTCTCTTGCTCATCATTCTCTTTAAGAGTAGATCAGGTGAGCTCTGTCTTTGGTGGATTGCTATTGTAACGGTGCAGCTACCTGGACGTGTTCAACAAACTCTTCTCAGCAGAGGAAACTGAGCTGCTGGTTGACGCTGTGAAGGAGCTCCAGCAGCTCATTTACGGGAACAGCAATGTTATTTTATTTACTATTCTGTTTATTGTTGATGTAAAAGTTGGGTTTTATTATTAATTTAATAATTTATAATCTGTATCTACTTCTATTCTGTATGTGTCTATATCTCAATGAATGCACTATTATTAATGATGTATTGCTCCTGGTAACTTTTATCTTCATGATGAATAGCATTGCAATCAGACACTTCCTTAGGTGAATATTATATATTATACCACAGTTAGTTCCGACCCTGCAATTTGCTGAGAGGCTGAGAGGTGGTTTATGAGTGCCATTATCAGCTGGTAATGCACTGTAACCGAAGCTCTCCATGTACATATTACTCAACCACATACAGGTAACCCAGCAACGATGCAGCGCTTACAAGCCAAATACAAACCAAACAGCGCAGCTATAAACAAACAGAGCAGCAATGGAACTGTTTTAACTGGCTGAGTTTTTATAACCAATCAGATCCTATTTTCTCCCCTCTTTAACTCTTTAAAATCTTTCAATAAAAAATAAGTGATAATGGTACTGTGGTATTATCTCAATAATACACATGAGGTTCTGCTATAACGTTTATTATAATATATATGCACTGCTGTGCTGAGCTACAACCATAGCAAAGTTTTCTTGTTTTCTGGCATCTAAATTACATTATTTTTCAGAATGTTAAGTATAAAATTATGCTCTCAGTGGAGAAAATATTCAAAACATGCATGAAATTCATAACTGTACAACTTTTCCTGCTTTTCCTTCCATTTAAAACTTTTACACATCAATATTTAGACGCTAAATGTATAATTTGGATTGAATATGTAATATTTACCCAAGACCCTTCTGCTTCATTAATAAAATAATAATAAATGAACACTTATGTGTTATGTATGGTATGTATTGCAGGATCTGCAGTCCCTGAGGTTGTATGTACATATATCAGTCCACAGAGATGGCGATTAGAGCAGCACACACTCTTATACACACTCATACACACACACACACACACACACACTCTTATACACACTGTTACACACACACACACATTCGTATACACACACTCTCGGAGCACAGAGAGCATGAACCCAGTGTGTGATCTGGGTGAACTGTGTATTCCGGAGGCGTGAGCTGCTGCTGCGGTGGATCTGAGCGCTGCTGCATCCTGCAGGCGACCTGCGGCCTGCGCTGGAGTGAACTGCGGCCAAGACCTCGGCTAAACGCATTCAGGGGTCAAGAGGTCAAACCCGGAGCTTCACTCTATAAACACCCCAGCGCCCCTCCAGTACTGCTAATGCTGCTACTGCTACTGGGATCAATCCGACATTATCACCTTCCAGAACCTGCTCAAATCTGACTAGTACTGATTAGATCGATCTATATTACAACAAATACAAATGCCTGGTTTAAACAGCAGCAGATCTTCTGAATATATCTACACTGATGGGCGTGGTGTTCTGGAAATGAGGTGTGTTCAGGTACATTTCTGGAGTTTTGCTTGTTTATCTTGGTAACAGAAAACACAGGAGCTCCACTGACTGAATACAACCTAGACAGACGCCAACAGTCAGACGTTCATCGCTATCTCGGTAACACGGGCGCTGTGCCGAGCCGAGCGTACACCCTCACTTATTACACACACATGAACACACAGCAGCACAAACCCAACTTTTACATCAACAATAAACAGAATAGTAAATAAAATAACATTGCTGTTCCCGTAAATGAGCTGCTGGAGCTCCTTCACAGCGTCAACCAGCAGCTCAGTTTCCTCTGCTGAGAAGAGTTTGTTGAACACGTCCAGGTAGCTGCACCGTTACAATAGCAATCCACCAAAGACAGAGCTCACCTGGTTCTACTCTTAAAGGGAGTGATGAGTAAGAGACACTCTGATTGGTTTATTATTTCAAGTTACGCCCAAAATTAATCACACCCATGATTAATTAAGAGAATTAGTACATGCCTTCTTACGCTTTGTTTCGAGCTGAGCAAGGTGTACTTTTCCTGTCGTTATGATAGCAAAGACACTGTTACTGGGAAGGGAACTGAAGCTAGCAACAAGCTAAATAACCTTAATGAAATACTAATGCGACCAGGGAAAGAACAACTATTAGTGACGAGCTAGCTAACCTTAGTGATGAGCTGTTTGAGAGCAAATTGTGAGTTGTGAATTTTAGAATAAAAATGAATTATTCTCGTTCTTGGACTCAAACTCGACTTAGCGATCTTGACTACAACACTACTAATAATTGATAAAGGCATTACAGTCTAATATTTTAGGTTAGCCCAAGGTCAGCTGGATGGTATCTTGTTAAAGATGTCTATTATATTTTTTCATCATCATGGGAAATGCAGGTTAAAGGGTAAGAAGGTTAGAGGACTTGTTTCGATAAAGTATCCCTCTGCAAATATAAATGTTACAGAGGTCAATAAAGCAAAACTATTATCAGACCATATACAGTATTATTCAGCTCATCTCCTCACACTTTATAAAGTATTCCTACTGTTCCTCCTCCGCTCGTCTCTCAGGATTACAGCCAGGCGGGAGAACAGCAGATATTTGGCAGTGAATTATTGGACAAATTTGCTGAAACAATGCAGAACAGAACGCAGTACTGAGCTGCAGACTGTAGTTTTAAAAGAGTGATCATCTATAGTAAATATACAGTGGCGTAAAAATGTATTCCCCCCTACTGATTTTGGTATCACAATATAATAACTTTTTTAAAATTAATATACCATTAATTAATGATTAATAACTGTTTTTTCCCATTTTTAGAAACTAAAAAGGAATGCCAACATGAACTGCAATTGATAAACATTTGCCTGGTTTAAAATTCGTATTTACTAGCAATTTATTAGTGTTCAAATTCTGATGAGCTAATGATTTGCTAACATTTTTAATATAAATATCCATGCTGATAAATAAGTGTCATGTGTGAGCATTTGTTAATATTCTAATTCTTTTAGAATCTTTAGATGAAAGTTATTATAGGGTTAATATAAGTGTTGTTAATATAAGTCTTTTTTTTGTCAAACTGATATTTTTTAAATTATCTAACAAACTTTAATATCAAACAAAGATGATCTGAGTAAATATAAAAAGCACTTTTAAATTATAACTAAAAACTATCCAAACCAAAAGCGTAAACATGAGGTAACCGCATGGCCTCCATAATCCACATGGTTGGGCAGCTGTGTAAAGCTGTGCTCCTCAATTCAGCACAGTTTAGCAGTGCAGATATTTCCAGTTACAGCTGAATTCACACTTTTAATCCCAGAAAAACAGAAAACACTCTTATTAACATTTTAAAAAGCAGTATAAATGCTGATTAAAGGACTGATTACTGTTGTTTTGCTGTTTTTCTCGGGTTTTGAGTTGAGCTCGGCTCTGACTCAGTTCTTGATTGGTCCGGACGCAAGACAGAGTGCGGGTGGGGGCGGGGCTGGTGATGTCATGGGCCCTGCATTGTTTAATATTGTGATGTATATAGTAAAAAAAAAAGAACATTGACAATATAAATGTTTTCCCCAGGCTGAACAGTCATTCCAGCTTCTGAAAGCAGGGTGGGTGAGTGGCGGGCGACGGGTAGATGGACGAGGGGTGAATGGGCGAGGGGGCGAGTGGTTGAGTGGGCGAGCGAGGGTGTCGCCGTGGTGTTCTGGCAGGTGGAGTGGAGCATTTGGTAAAGGCTATAGGGGGTTATTAGATGATGCTCTCTGTGTAATGAGAGTGCCGGCTTAATAACATTAGCCTGGATCACAGATTATACAACTACTGTCTGCACAAACCACCCCCACTCTCTATCTATCTATCTATCTATCTATCTATCTATCTATCTATCTATCTATCTATCTATCTATCTTTCTCACATCGTAAATCATTCATCCAACTTTCTACAACCTTCTCTCTTTCTCTCTCTCTTCCTTCTTTCACTCGAATACTTTCTACTTCCATTCTGTCTCTCTTTCTTTCTCTCATGCTTTTTTTTTACTCTTTCCCTCTGTACTTCTATTCTCTCTCTCTTTCTGTATCTTTCTCATTCTTTTTCACTATATTGCTCTCTGCTTCTATTGTCTATCTCTCTCTGTCTCTCGTTTCACTCTATTGCTGTCTACTTCGACTCTCTCTCAGTATCTCTCTTTCTTTCATTCTCTTTTAATCTATAACTCTCTACTTCTATTTTCTCTCGCTGTGTCTCTATTTCTCTCTCATTCTTTTTTACTTTATTGCTGTCTACTTCTATTCCCTTTCTCTCTGTCTTTATCTCTCTTCTCATTTTTCTACTCTATTGCTGTACTTCTATTCTCTCTTTCATTCTTGTTTCACTATATTGCTCTCTACTTCTATTCTCTCTCTCAGTCTCTATCTCTCTCTCTCTCTCTCTCTCTCTTTCTGAGTAGAAGAACATGCTTTGATTTGCTGCTGTTGGCTGATCCTCAGACGCCTCTTTGTTTTTGGTTCTTCAGAGACTCAATATCAGCCTTTCATTTCCAGATAAAGCGGCGAGTTTTACTCTTCCTCCTGATCCCTCGCTCTGAAGCTCCGATGCTCTGAAACAAACTACAGGCTTTTCTCTGGCTGTTCAATCAAACACTCCACAGATACACAAATCAGCGGAGCATCACCGGCCCAGAACCAGAGATCAGAACCCAACAGGACCTTCCTCTGGAGTACATGAGTATGAGGATGACTTCAGTAACGTTTTTTATCTATAACTATTCCTCCATTATCAGTGCCTGATCACACTAACGCTTTTATGGCAGAATGCCACCAAATCCTCACAGCAATGTTTGCCTCTGTAGAAAAACGATCATTTATCAGTCTGGAAAAGAGTTATAAAATAATTTCTAAAGAAGAACCACAGTGATTCACTATTATTCACTAATGGAGAAAACACAATTGGAACACTGGTGAACCTTCCCAGGAGTGACCTGCCGACCGACATTACTTCATAAGGGCATGGACAACTCATCCAGGAGGTTAATTCAATACAAGTTAAGTTGCATAATTGTATATTTTTCCAACTTAACTGAGTCAAATCACTTGACTAACTTAAGTTGGGTTAATAATATTTTTTTTTTTTTGCCAGACTAATGCAATCAAATTTCAGTCAGACTGCAGTGAATTATAATGAAAGCACAGTGTGTAGTTGCAGTGCTGATTTTGAGCTTATAAAAATCTTATTTTGCAACTCTAACATGTATTGTTTGCTAGGTCCAATGATGTCAGTTTCTTATATACTGCAGTACACATATATCTGCTGTATGTTGCCACCCCTCAAAAATTTCTGCACCCCTCTTGCCACCCCATAAATATTTTTCTACATCCGCCCCTTGGCCTAGTTTACAGTATATCAGTTTTAAAACCAGTACAAGATCTGAAGACTTTCAGAAACGACCCTGAAGAGCGAGAGCTTTCTCATATAAACACACAGATGCCTGGATTAAAATGTGTATAAATATATATTTAATGCCCATTATGATGGATTATTATTATAAACTGTGAGCTAACCCGTCCAAAAACAGCGCGGCGGCGTGTTTGTGCACTCAGTGTAGTCATGCAGATGGTAGTTTTGAGTATCATTTACTTGGACATTTGCTAACTGTCCACAAGACTGGCAGATGCTCTGCTTTAGGTGGCCACAACAATCAGCCGGAATCTATTACCAGCACATCTGTCACACAACACTTTCTGGCAGCGTCTGATTTCCCTTCTTTATCCAGTCAGACTGTTTCATCCACCCTGCCTTAGAGTGTTTATCCTCAACCATCAAACACAGCGGCATGAAAATATTATAAATATTATTATACATTATGATTATAGAACATTATTATAGTGTCTTATAAAGAAACATATTTGTAACACATATAAAACACAATGACCAGCTGACCATTTCATTACAGAAAGCATAATTAGCCCTTTTTAACTAAATTAAGTGATACAAGTAAGTAAATTCAGTGTATTTCTGTCCTAAAAATGTAAACTTTCTCTTTTTTAATTTTTGGGACCCCAAATATTTGTTTTTTGTTATTGTTGTTGATGAGGTATATATGTGGCAGCAGTTTTTTTTTTTTTGTGTTTGTGTTTCTCTGTTATGATAAAATATGTTCATATAATCTTTCTTATTAAACAAATTAAGCTTAAAATCAGTGTATTTCTCTTAGATCCAATAACTCGGGTCAGTTAGTTGAACTTGAAGTTCAGTCTGAACATAGAGAAAGAAGCAGCTTTTAGTCATTATGCTGTAAATAACTGGAACAGACTACTAGAAAGTAGAACATGTAGAATTGTTCAAATCCAGCTTAAAAATAATTTTATTCATTTTAAATGTTTTAATACTTTTTTGGAGGACAAACCCTTTTTTTACTGTTTACTACATAATTCCATATGTGTCCTTTTAGTAGTTATTTATGCTATTTAATATTAATCTACAATGTTAAAAATAAATCAAATATAGAAAAATAAAGAAAAAAATGAATGAGAAGAGGTGTGTCCAAAGGTGTTTTGATTGGTACTGTATATATACAGTATTTTATAGGGAACTTTTCTGCCACTTCTATATGGGAGTATATTATTTATTTGTAAAAATTACAAATTTGATAAATAATTTGATTAATTGTATTAAATCAATTAACCGCAAACAGAACTATAGAGTACCAGCAGTAAATAACACATAGTATTAATATAGTAAAAATAAAATATTATATTTAGTACTATAATACTGTAAGAGGTGTGTGTGTGTGTGTGTGTGTGTGTGTGTGTGTGTGTGTGTGTGTGTGTGTGTGTACAGACAGCCAGAAGTTCACCTGTTCTCAGCAGCACTGATTCAGACAGTAGTAGTGAGCTTCCAGTGAGCAAGGGCACCTCCACCAATCAGGACGCAGCCAGCAGGATGGCGTCACGTCAACGTTGCTATGGTGATTAGCAACCGCTTTGGCTATAGCACTGTATTTTGATTTTTATCTGCTTAAAATTGCTGTAAAACACAAGTAAACAGCTCTAACCTGTTGAGGGAAGTGTGGAATAAGTAATTTACGTTATTTTGCCACGTTTTAGACTAAATTAACTTTCTTTATATTCTTAAAAACAACGGGAATCAGCTGCTGATTGCAGGGTGTTTGAAGGGTTTGTTTACGGAAGTGGAGGGTTGTGAGGCTCTGTGATTGATATATAACTAATATAAACACTATAAAAACAATATATAAACACTATATACGCGCCTCAAACACCAATTAACACTTAAATCAACACCTTATAGCGATAATGGGCGGGGTTAAAGCACGCGCCGGTCATTTATCAGCTTTAAAACAGAGCAGAAGCAGAAGAAGATGGTTGCTACAGGCAGGTAGGTGACAGGTGCGCGAGGAGCTCACCTGTCGGGTGGTCGGGCTCGATGGGGGTCCAGGTGATGCGCGAGGCGGTCAGCACCACGTCGTGGCTCTTCTTGCCGATCTGGAAGATTCCCCTGAGCAGCGGGTCGGTCCCGGTCCGGTCCGGTTGAGGGGGGTCCACCGAGCCGCGCGGGCCCTCCTCGACTCCCACCTGTTGCTGTTTTTGATGTTGCGATTGTTTTTGTTGTCTTGTCTTTCGTTTCTTCTTCTTTTTCTTGCTGTTGTTTTCCTGCGCGCGAGGACACGCCGGTTGTTCGCTCTCGCGCATGGCCTCGGACATGATGGCGTGTACGTGTGTGCGCGCGCGCGAGCGTGTGTGTGTTTGTGTGTTTGTGTGTGTGAGTGTGTGTGTACGTAGGTACGTGTGTTTGTGTTTGTGTGCGTGCGTGCGTGCGTGAGTGCGTGTATGTGCGTGCGCACGCTGATTCAAGAAAACGTGGCCTATAATACACACTGCAATTTTTTTAAGAAGTTGAGAAAACTAATAAAATCAAGGCAACATACTGCAGTAGTTTGTAATATGTTTATTTACACGACATTTAAATAGTGTATATTTTCCTCTCATTGCGGCCATATAATCTTAAAGGCCTATTAGGTAATCTCAGGTTATATATAGGATGATTTTAACATTCTTTAACTTCAGGCAGTACCTTGGACAGCACTTACACCTTTAAAACCCATTAATACTCATGTTTATAATATGATAACACAATGCAGTATATCTGTGCTTTGTTTTAAAGTTTAGGACAGCTTAGACTATATTAGAACTCACTGAACACTGATTTTATGTGTATTAGTTTATGTCTAATGTTATGTAGAGTTAATTATGGGTAGACACTCTCACTGTTCACTGACTTTATGTTTATTTGGATTTAGTATTCTAATGTTATATAGAGTTAATTACAGGTAGACACATTCACTCACTGACCACTGACTTTATGTATTTGTTTGGGTTTATAGTAATGTTATATAGAGTTACATAAAAGTAGATACTCTTACTGACTGACCACTGACTTAATGCTTGTTTGACTTTATTCTAATGGTATGTAAAGTTAATTACACCTACACACACTCACTGACCACTCACTTTATGTTATTTGCGTTTATTCTAATGTTATATAGTTATAGAGTCAGTTACAGGTAGACACTCTCACTGACCGACCAGTGACTTTGTGACTTTGTTGGGATTTATTCTAATGGCATATAAAATTAATTACACATACACACACTCACTGTCCACTGACTTTATATATTTGTTTATGATTTATTCTAATGATATATAAAGTTAATTACACATACACACACACTCACTGACCACTGACTTAATGTTTCTTTGGCTTCATTCTAATATTATATAAGGTTAATTACAGGTACACACACTCACTTACTGACATTAGATTTTATATGTTTGTTTGGGTTTATACTAATGCTATAGAGAGTCAATTACATATAGACTTTATGTTTACTATAGATTATAGATTTATGTTTTTAGTCTATAGATTTTATGTTTACTTGGGTGTATTCTAAAGTAAAGTTATATCGACTAAACATAGAGTATATGTTTATATACACTATTGAGTGTGATTGTGTGATGTTATAAAGAGTTGTATATGCACTCAAAGCTGAGACAAAAAGCTAGTTTTATTGTGTGGTGTATAATTTTAGTCATATGCGGATTGTTGTCCAGATGACTCTGTGATTAATTGCCCCCCTATAGGATTCGGTGTTCAGTGTTTTTTCTGTAATCTGTGACACCGTGTTTTAATTGAATGGCGCTGAATTCTATGTTTAGATAGAGGTTTATGGTGCGCGGGGATATTGGATTAAAGCCTAATCACATTTGTCTCGATGGTGTTTCGTGGCGTGGGCGGCGCGATTGACAGTAAATAATTAAATAACCGGGTTAAAAATAAAGATTTTAAACGGGAAAAATAGCAGCGCGCTTTTACGCTGGCAGAGTTCTCCCCGATGACACGAGTATTGGGTTATGCAGTGAGTGTCCATGCATAAGAAAAGGATCATTTTCCATAAATTAAAACCTCCCCTGCAGTAGTAACATCTGTGGCACACTCGTTTTGCATAAATGATGGCATGAGAACGCGCTGACTGACTAGAATCAACAATATCTCGAGTAAAAACGCGAGGTGGGATTTTTTACCCAATCAATGGCTGCAGTATAAACATATGTTTATTCTCTTTTCTGCAGTTAATGTGCAAAAATGTGCTGATTCAATATAAAACACTTCAGCATCACCTAGCCCTATTTTATTCCCACGCGACCCCATGCATTCACCATTGTCATTTCCGTCCCCTTATAAATCCCCATTCTCAGTTAAATTCTCACTTTAAATCCATTTAAAACACATCGCGGACATATTGTATAGTTCTTTAAAGCTGGGAATTGGGTCTGCGCGGAGCTTTTCCAATCAAACCGCCCATTAATACATTAATTAAAGCCTCATTAATAAACATGCGGATAAGCTTCGGTCCAGGTAGCCAAATTCGGATCTTTTAGTGAAGCTGAATCCGGAGCTACAGCAGGGCGAGGGGATTAGTGTGTGCGCTGCTTTATTCAGCCTGTTCTGTACAGATCAAGTGGGATTTCGGGGTAAATTAGGATGAAACAGGGGTAGTTTTACACAACTGCTGTCATAGTTTAAAAAAAGTAAATCGGATTAATTTAGAGTAAAACAAACGTCTGAATTTTATTTTTAAGTAGCATCGCATTTTTATCTCGACGGTGTTTCAGACTTATACGATAAAATAAGATAAAATAGGCTTAATGATTTAAGATAAATCCGGTCGAATTAAGAACCTAATTCATTACCGTATCTTTCTGATAGCATATATCAGATTTATATATTCATATTAATCCAGTCTAATTTGAAAGTAAACACACTTGTTCGTTTAGAATTAGATCAGAGAATCAGATTACCTGTGGCAAATCAGAATCGCGTATGTAAGATCAATTATTTTTAGATTTTTTTTAAATCCAAAAATGTAGTATTTATACGTTTAAAACAGTTATGTTTGTATATTTAAGAGTATTGTTATTATCACTATAACAACTAATCAGACTTATAACTAACGGTAAATCAGAATTACTCTATAGACGTACCAGGCTTGTACCTGTATGAAGATAAATGTATTAAATAAAAAAGGTTTTGTAAGATAAAAAATATATATATATATAGTACCCAGATATTTCATTTAAATTGTTAGATTTCGTTGGTTAGAAGTAGCCTCATTTTTAACTTTAAGTTAAATTTAACCATTATATATTTAGCGGTCAAATCTCAGATTTAAGCCTAAAAGAACTGACTCCCTCGATGTTCCCGGCGGCCCAAGTCCGGTTTTGGTGAGTTCTGATTTCTGGCTCTTCAGCTGTTCATATCTTCAGCCAATGAGCAAACAGCCCGAGGTGAAACTGTGGAGCCCAAAGCTCAAATCCAACAACTTTGGACAGGCGAGCCTCAGCTCAAACGACCATATGGTGCACCAACCTGTCGCAGCGATGATCTACTAACGCAGGAGATACGAGTTTCTTAGTGCTGGATACATATGCTTTACGTGAAGGCTAATCTGATCACTTTCTTCATAAAGAGTGTGGAAGATCATAGAAGATCCTAGAAGATCCCAGCAGTGACATTCAATATTTCATTCAATAAAACATTTTAACACAGTGATAAAGTTCATTATTTCATTTATTTTCATTTTGAAAAGAGAGGCCCCTCGTTTTACGTTTTATACAGGGTGCAATTGTAATTTTCAGGTGATAGTCAAGCTTTGTATATACAACATCAACACTTTTTCTAACACCAAAACCTTCCCCAGCTCTCAAACAGTTGGATATTGTCCATGATTTAAATGACCATTAAGTGTTAAAGGAGATAAAGGATCGTGTTTGTGCAATTTTTGTTTGTGCATGATTTTTTCTTTTACAGTAAATGATTGACTGCTAAGGCAACGTAACAGATTGTGAAGAACTTTGCCTGCTGGTTCCTCCTCCTTTATTCTTATTATACTTTATTATTACTAGTGGTTCTGCTGTTTCTTTTTTATAAACGACATAAATCGTTTGTTTATAAAACATTAACGTGGGGTTGCATGGCATGGAATTTGACTTTATATAAAAATTAACAATTCTATACAAAATCACAACAAAATAAATCAGTATGGGATAGATAAGTAGTAAAATGTAGGTTGAAAAATATAGCAATCTCTATTCATTTCTATAATTGGCCCAGTATTCGATTAAAAATTGCATAGTTTCCAAATTATTGCTTGTGATTTTTTTTTCGTTTTTTTTTTCTTTTTTAACACGAATAATTAACACATTCTGAATAAGGTCACACCCTATTTCCATCTGTGACCACAATGCACAGTATAGAAGCGCTATAGAAATACAATACATAATAAGGTGGATGAGAATCTGCATTCTCTCTTTTCTCCCTAAAGGCAGTAGTAGAACGACAATAAATACAATACATAAGATTAAGCATATAATGTGTGGTTGCTCTTGATTTCTTTTCTTGTTTTCTTATCTTTTCTTTCTTGCATCAGCAATAAACAGAATTACCAAGACACGCAAGAAATATTTTACTCGATTTAGTGGAGTAGTCTCAACCCAGCAAACGTATAAATTGTGGCAAGAAAAAAATAGCCAAACGTCAAATGGGTTCTGCAAAGGCTCACCCAGATAGAATACCGAATATTCGAGGTGAATATAGTCAATACCAGTGTTTAACCAGATAAAAATACCAAATATATTTGAGTAGTTAAATAGTGGAAGAGTAGTCTCTGAAGGTTAACAACCAGCAGCTAATGAATAATCAAAGCTTTTGGAAATGTTCACCCACTTTAAAATACCGAATAGTTGATTAATCAAGCAAACAATGTCTGGTATTGTTTGAAACATCAAATGGTTGAGAAGTCAGATCAACCGAAGCCAAACTGAAGCTTCTAGAAATGTTCACCCACGTTAAAATAGTCGAATAGTTGAGCAGTGCCTGGCAACGTTTTCTTGCGTGAAACACCGAATAGTAAAGTAACTTAGTCGAACTTTTCTGAGCAATGTCTGGAAAGCATGTCTCAGGTGAGAAACGGAATAGTCCAGCAGTTTGAACAGCTGTTGCGTTTTCACTACCGAATATTCGAGTAGTCGAACCACCAATAGTCTCTGGAAACCAGTTCACGTCCAGGTGAAGGTCACCTCACGAGTCGTGAAATATGGCGTTGAGCTGTGCGTTCATGACCCTCTCGTGATGCGAGTGGCCCTCGTAGGCCATCACGGTCTCCATGGGGAGGTCGCAGCGCTGCGCAGTGCCCCCGTACAGAGACGCGTGGCCTTGCGCGAGCCCTGCCGCCTGGTAGTGCACGCCGAACGCGTAGCTCTTCTCAAAGTCCGCGGGGGGCTCGTGCTTGAAGGAGAAGTTTCCATTGACGCTCAGCGGCGGGCTGAGAGGTCCGTCGAAGGAGGGGCTGCTGGCGCAGTCCGCGAGCGCCACGGCCGCGGCGGCGTCGAAAAACGGCTCGAGCGCTCCAGCTCCACCGCCGCCACCTCCACCAGCGCCTCCACCGCCTCCACCTCCTCCACCTCCACCGCTAACAACCACTCCGCCGGTTGCACCGTATGGATGCGGAGGCTTGACGTGAAAGAAGTGGGAACTGTCCATGGTGCCGTAGGGAGGGCTCGGCAGGCCGGGGGTTTGGTACGCGTACGGGTGCGGGGCGAAGTGAGGTGGGGGTCCCACCGCGTGCGCGTGAGGGTGCATCTCCTGGCTCTGCTCTGGAAGGAACGTCCTCGGGTTGAGCTGAAGGCAACCGGCCACCAGGTTGGTGGTGGGCTGCGACAGCCCCTTGCAGAGCGCCTGGACGAAGGACATGAGGTCCGGACTCTTCCCCGAGCGCAGGATCTCCGACAGCGCCCAGATGTAGTTCTTAGCCAGGCGGAGGGTCTCGATCTTGGAGAGCTTCTGGGTCTTGGAGTAGCACGGCACGACCTTGCGGAGGCCCTCCAGCGCGTCGTTCAGACCGTGCATTCGGTTCCTCTCGCGCGCGTTCGCCTTCATGCGCCGCATCTTGAAGCGCTGCATGCGCGCCTTGGTCATCTTCTTCTTCTTGGGCCCGCGCCTCTTGGGCTTGGCCTCGTCCCCCTCCTCTTCCTCCTCGTCCTCCTCATCATCTTCCTCATCCTCCTCCTCACCCATCTCGTCCTCCAGCTGGTTCAGGACCTCCTCGTCGTTCTCCGGGTTCTCGTTGCCGCTCTTGTTTTTGGCGCTATCCGCCGCCTCGCGCTCGTCCGTCCAGTGCGCGCTGGCCTGCGGCTCGAGCATGGCGTTGGGCTCCGTGTAAGACTTCGTCATGATGATTGATCTGCGCGAGGATGGAGAGAAAAGCTCGTGAGACAGTCGAATAAAGAGCAACTGCGTTTATATACACTTATATACACTTATATAACCATTATAAAGGGGGTTATTTAACGAAGCATGGGTCTATATACCTATACATGTGATTATAGATAATTGTTTGAAGCAATTGTGATTATATGCATGTATACGACCATTACAATCTTTATTATGTAACAGTTAACCAACATACAGTGTTATTTGTAAATTGTTTTAAAAGTTCTATATATAAAACATTAAAACAACTTCATGTAATATGTAATAACAAAAATCACAACGTCATTAGAAAAAAACAGAGTTTAAACTATAATAAAAAGCAATTCTTTAAATGGTTATTGTATATATTTTATTAAAAGGGGTAGTCATTGTCTATAGCATCCAGTAATTATTTGGGTTAAAAAAAATAATAATAATGAAAGGGTTGTTTGAATGTTCTAGTCCTATTTGTATTTTCCTTTCAATGAAAAATCTCTATTTAAAGTGTTGTGTAGCAAACATAAATGTAAAGATCACTCTATAGATATAGATAACTACTATATATATATATATATATATATATATATATATATAACCATTTTAAATGTTTCTAAAGAACCACACACACGTTAAATATATGTTTTAGAGGACCTCAGATTGCTCTTAATTAATGGTACTTAAAAGCAGTTTTATGTCTTGGTTATAAAGAAACATTTCCACACCCAAATATTATAAAAATGCTTCTATTTTACTTTTCAATGACATCCAACAATAGTGGAAGGTTGTTTGGTGTTATGTGGAACAATTATTAAAAGGCTTGAACCATTTAAACGTTATTTAAAATTTAAAAGTTATTACAAAACAAAACATAAAAAGTACCAACTCTCTAAGCTTCTAAATAGTTCAAGCCTTTCTCATGGTGCAACATACAAACAATTTAAATTAAATTAAATAAATGTACCTGGAGAAAGTACCATATGTGTGAGGGTACTTTTAAATATAAAAACACAAGTTTTAAAAAGTTACAGAATGTAATGCATTAGAATACATAGAATACACGTGTGAGTTAATACTCAGAGACTGTTATCTCTGTACACTCCATGAATCTCCATGAATCATAACTACTTACTAGGTTCAATACTCTTATGTAACCCTGTCAGAACAACATGAGTCAGATAAACCCTTTAATTCATCCCTACAAACAAACACGCAAACAAACAAATAAAAAAACAATACCAGGAGCATTAGAGAGCCATTAGAAGTTTTTACACACCTAAAAGCTGTTTTAAAAACAAGTATCTTTTGTAAGGGGAAATGTTTATATATTTGTTCAATTTACATTTAATTGTATTGGTAAGATAGATAAAACAGTTTTTTTTAGACAAGGACTAATTTTACAGCCTTGTTTTTGACTGTGAAGCTTTTTGTGATTCTAAATGAACATAAAATATGTCTCAATCTGAATATTTAGTGTCAGTTTCCAGAACAGAGATTAAGCCTAGTCCCAGTTTTATCTCTAAAGTTAAAAATCTCAATTTAAAGTGATGTAAAAAGATATGTTTAATCCTTGGTTGCAAACTGATTTTTAATGTCCTGATTCCTATAGAACTCATGTACAGTGTCTAACATACATAGAACCAGTTAAAGGTAAAGTGTTCCGTGAAGAATTTGTAAAGAACATCTACTTAGAAACATTTAAATATGACAAAAATACATAATATATAATATATTTCTCGACTAAATGTTATTTTTATTAACCCTTTTAGATTTAAATTATGTTCCAATGATGGGAAAATATAAGAATATAAGAATGCTGTTTTTCTGACACAAAACAGGACGGTGATAATTTAATAGAAACTTTAATATAAACCTAAATAACCTTAAAGCAATTCAATATTTTAATGTCCATTGCATTGTTTGGCATTTTTATTTTATATTTGACCTATTTGATATATTGACCTTTTTATTTCACAAACCGCATCTAAACAGAAATATACATTAGAAAAAGTGTTCTAAATCTCATAAAATATTAGTAAAAACTAGCCCTTATTTTGCCTTGTCAGCACTAGTAATGCAATGTCCTAATATCTGAGTAGCTTTTTGTGTTTTTCTGTGCTTTTTGAAAATATTTGATGCTCTGAGTTTATGGTGCAGTTTTCTAGCCAGTGATTATAAATCTAGTCTCAGATTATACATTTAAGTCTATAACTAGGATTTATCCCTATATAATTGTGTGATATACATGTATGTTTTGAATATCAGTCGTTTAGAAACTCTCAATAAGCTGCTGCTCATCTACAACATTCATTGACGTCAGTTTTAATACATTTAAAAAATTTAAATTTAAATTTAAAGAATAACAGAAATAGGCTATACATTTAATAAAATAAAACCATAAAATCTGATCAGATTCACATTTTATACGCCTGAGAAGTGACTTCTTATATTATTGTTGTCTCCACTCTTAAATTTGATCATAAATAAGGTCTGTATAACTATGGAAAACCAATGTAATAGAGATTGTATCTCTAGAGAATTGTTTTTGGAGCAGTTTAACCTCTACCCAGCATCAGCTGGAGAATCGAGAGACCCAGATTAAGCCTGAACTCGGGCTAAAACCCATCTCTGGTGGAGATTCAGCTCTGGCACTGCACTTAATCCACGTCTGTGACACCAATCAGGGGATTTAAAGAGGTCTTGTCTGGCCAAATCTAAAGAAACAGCCCAGTAACTATAAATACTGACATATACAAGAAGATAAACTAGATACCGGTTTAATTACTGATATAAATGAACAGAAAAGAGGAAATATTAGCAAATAAACTGCTTTAAACAAATAAACAGTCTTTATATACTGTCATAGGAAAAACCTATATTAAAAATATAATTTCTCTTCATACATGTTATAGGAACCATATAGGAACCTTATAGACTGTAATGTATATGAGGAAAACACTACCTCCTATTTATACACTTTAATATACATGAAGAAAACTATTCTAAAAAAGAAAATTAATCTAATATATACTACCTTTTAATACTACAGTTTAAGAGGGAATGCACAGATATATTTTTAGCTTTTTATACTGTCATATAAAAGAAAAAAACACTAACTCCTTTTATACACACTGTTATATTAGAGTAACACTCAAATTTGTCTATATACTGTCATATACAAGCAGAAAACACAACTTTGCATTTATGTTTACATACTTCCACATAATAAAAAAAAATACTAACTTATTACATAATATAATATATATAGGGCAAAAACATACATTCATCATTATATACTGTTATCTCTACATACTTTCATTCTTAGTAAGAAAACACTGATTTCTCTTTAAACATCATCATATATAAGACCAGAATGCTTATATATTTGTATAAAGTGTATTTACATAATAAGACAAAGTCCTAAGCTTGTCTATATGATGTAATATACAGTATAAGTGATAAAAGAAAAAGCTGCAGAGTGAAATCCTTCACTGATTAATCCAATACACTGTAGCGGTACAAATTCAACACTAAGATTTTAGAGCATCACAATACAAAGAAAATCACTAGAAACTTGGAAAAAATAGTAAATACCTCATATATAATAAGTGAAATATGATGAAAATAATTTTAAACAGCATTTCTAAGAGAAAGTATTGTTCACATGTATTTTATACCATAAATAATGGGTGAATGTTAGCTATAAATATGTGTATAAGCTGTCAAATTCAGTATATATTGAATACTTACATGCGTGTAATTTTAATTCCATACCAATTAAGTGAGAGCAATGCTAAATGCGTTTGTCATTACTAGTGTTATAAAAAGAGTTTATAAAGGTTCACGTTATAAACAAAACATACAATAAATTTTAAACATATATTTTTTTAATACGATAAAGTGTGAACAATACAAAGTCATTAAGTTTGGCTTTAAATTGAATTACAAAAAAAAACTAGAAAATTAGAACCAATTTTAAATTGAGGTTAAAGCAAGCTGTAAAACAATTAAAATAATACATCTATAAATATATAATAAATATATATATTTTCTGCACGAATCTACCTTAGAATTAATTAAACACAAAATTAATTTGATCAAAAAATTGTAATTTTTGTATAAATAAATCTACCGACTTGCGCGCGCGCGTGTGTGTGTGGATCAGGTGTGTGTATGTACCTGTGCGCGTGTGTTTGTCAGGTTGGCATTCCTTCCCTCCTCTTCCTCCTGTGCTCGTGCAGTGCGGGCGGCGCGCGCCGCTTTATATCAGTGCAGGAGACGGTGATGCTGATGATGATGCTGCACGGGAGTCGCGCGCTCCAATGAGGGCAGACAGGCCGCGCCCACCTACCCCTCCCTCCTGCCAATACACACACACTCACACACCCAACCTTACCGACTTAACCCCTCCCCCTCCCCCCCGGCACGCGCCATATGGCCCCGGCTACGTAAGGAAAACGGCCCCGAGCGTCACGTGACTTTCTTCCATTTGTATCAGCCAGAAACCCCGATACACACTAATACACACACTAATACACACACACACACTAATACACACTAATACACACACACACACACTTACAAACTAATACACACATATAAACTAATACACACACTTATACTCACATACACACACATACACACACTCTAATACACACACTTGCCCCACCAAACTACCCCCCAAAATCTGCCCCTCCAGCTCTTTATTGGGAAAGACAGAGAGAAGGAGCGCGGCCATCTGTCGCCTCGTGCACGCGCACACACGCGCTCACACTAAAGCGCGCGCACTGCACACTTTCCACGAGCGCAGTACAGAGCGCGCGCGGGACAGGAGCGCACACCTCCGTGTGTCTATACATCCATCTTTCATTTATGTCTTTATCCATCCACTCTTCTCTCCACCTGACCATCCATCGCTTCATCCATCTTTACACCCATCCATCCGTCTTTCACCAATTCATCATCTCTCATCCTTCTCTTCATCCATCCACTCTTCTCTCCATCAGTCCATCTATCTCTCTATCCATCCGTCTCTCATCCTTCTCGTTCGCCATCTATCCTTCTCTTCATCAGCTGATCCATCTCTCCATCCATTCATCTCTTCATCCATCCACTTTTCTCTTAATCTCTCATCCGTCTCTTCATCTGTCCATCTCTCCATCAATCTCTTTATCCACCCTTCTCCCATCAGCCCATCCATCTATCTCTTATCCTTCTCGTCCTCCATCCACCCTTCTCTCCATCAGCTGATCCATTTCTCCTTCCATCCATCTCTCATTCATCCATCTCTAATACTCCTTTTATCTCTGTAATCCCACCAGTTCTCCATCCATCTTTCATCCATCCATTTTTAATTCATCTATCTCTCATCCTTCTCTTCACCCATCCACCCTTCCATCAGCCCAGCCAACTCTCCATCCATCCATCCATCCATCCATCCCTCTCGTTGTATCTATAACTTAACTTCTCTTTATCATCCACCCTTCTCTCAACCAGTCCATCCATCTCTCCATCTGTCAGTCTCTCCATCCATTTCTTCATCTTCTCTTAATCTGCCATCCATCTCTCCATCTGTCCATCTCTCGATCCATCTGTTCATCCAATCACTCCATCCATCTCTCCATTCATCCATCCCTCAGCCATTTATTTCTCATACTTCTTTGTATCCATTTACCCGTTTCTCCATCCATCCATCTCTCATTCATCTCTTCACCCATTCACCCTTCTCTCCATTAATATCTCCATCCATCCACCCTTCTCCTCATCTAATCATTCAACATCATCCATCCATTTCTTTATCCATCTGTTCATCCATCCATCTATCCCCCAATCCATCCAGCTTTATATCCACCTGCCTCTTTATTTATCAATTTTTCTATTCATTTATGTACCATCTATTTATTCTAATTTAATCCCTCAATCCATCTCTCCATCCAGCTTCATATCTTAACATCCATCTCTCCATTCAGCTTAACATCTATCCATCTCTCCACCCACTTTCTTTTCTTAAACAGGTCATTTTGGAGTATTTTTATGGCTGTTTGTATATTTTTAAATGTTGTGTAAGGTGAAATTTGTGTGTGTGTGTGTGTGTGTGTATGTGTGTGTGTGTGTGTGTGTGTGTGTGTGTGTGTGTGTATGTGTGTGTGTGTGTGTGTGTGTGTGTATGTGTGTGTGTGTGTGTGTGTGTGTGTAGAGATAATCCATTATCTCATTACCGGACCACCCCACAATACTCAGCACCCCCCCACCCCCGACCGAGGCAGCACGCGAGCTGCACGCGCACAAACAGAGAGACAATTTATTATTATTATTATTATTATTATTATTATTATTATTATTATTATTATTATTATTATTATTATTATTATTATTATTATTATTATTATTAATAAACCAATTACTGACACAAACACATTTAACAAAAAAAAGAATAAATAAATAATAAATAATAAATAAATGGCACAAGTGGCAAACCAAACGTGTGTGTGTGTGTGTGTGTGTTATAATATTGCATTATTTCCCCTGTTATTCCACACGGTGGCGCTGTTCTGCAGGTGCATCAGGTCTCTCCCGCATTCAGCTCTTAGAGAAACTCTCAGTTTCAGCAGAAACACCTGAAACAAGCTTCAATCCATAT
Source organism: Astyanax mexicanus (assembly GCF_023375975.1). Taxonomy (NCBI): domain Eukaryota; kingdom Metazoa; phylum Chordata; class Actinopteri; order Characiformes; family Acestrorhamphidae; genus Astyanax; species Astyanax mexicanus. Next base: position 50,236,546 of record NC_064418.1, on the reverse strand, counting down.
TAATCACACTTTACATTTATAATCTATAACTTTAATAATCTTTTATACACTGAATAATTTCTGTAAATTTCTGTACACTTATAAAGGGAACGAAATATATATATTCTTTACTCATAAACAGAGAATACAGTAACTAATCTTTGGATTAGTATTTCGTTTTAGGGCTACAACACTAAAATACAGTAACAGTCAAAGGTTTGGACACACCTTCTCATTCTCAATGTTTTAATTTTATAAAGTTTATTTTATCCAGATTATGAAGAAACACAAGGAATCATGTAGAAACTTAAAAACAGTGTTAAACAAACCAAAATACTCTGTGAAGAAGTATTTAGGCGCTCTTATCTGAGGAGCTGTTTGTTAACTTGTGGTTTCTAAGGCTGGTTCTTAGGTGGCCCTGATGAGTGCCAGTTTCATCATTATAATGTTTTTGAAGGTCTTTGAGGTGAGTGGACTTTGGAAGATACTTTCAAAGTTCTTTAAATTCTTATTTTTTCAGATTGTCTGACCTTCACTTAGTTCTTAAAGTATTTTATCTTTATTTAGTCTAATCTAATCTGGATTAGAACATTACTCAAATATTCACTATTCACTGTATACCTGTAACTCTACCTCTTCACTACTTTACTTTAACTGATGCTCTCAAACACAAAATATAAAACATATTCTGGTTCATATGTTTTTCTTTATAGTTTTGATTACTTTACTTATTAACCGACAATACAGAACATTTTAAAAATAATAAAAACCTATATGAAATGCATATCTGCACATTTAACTGGTGCTGTACCTCTCTATATCCTTCATATATATTAATATATTTTATATCAGTGCTGAATCGCCTCTGACTGGGAGCACTGGGATGTTTGTTTTGTTACCAGGGGAACAGAGGGAAAGTTCAGCACTGGAACTGATCAAAGTCCAGATCTGTACTGAAGCTTCAGTGTTTGTGTTCTTATCACTGTTCATTTAACAGGTCAGACACGTCACAGTACTGAATACTGAATTAATCTAACAACACAATACTGACCTTACTAACCTGAATCCGAAACTGAAACTGACTTTAATAATTAACTACCACAATAAAACAGCATATTAAAAACTGCAAGGTATAATAAGTATAAAAAGACTTTTTTTAAAGCTACTCAAAGTACTGAAGAAGAATTAGAATACTGAATTAATTCAATTAACCACACTGACTCTGAATGTTAACCATGTTAAATGTTAGTGCTTGAGTTGATTAAGGATGATCAGAGTACTGACCTTATCAAATATGATCAGAGTACTGATTTCATTAAAGCTAACCATACTAATGAATTTATTAAGGATGATCATAGTAAAATTAACAAGGCTTTTTATTTTATTAAAATGTTTTTGTATTGTAGTACTAACTTTACTAAAAGCATCCAGACAATTAATCGCATTTTCAAACTATTACAGTACATTTAAAATACATTAAAATGGTCCAAATACATTTTGACCATTCTTAAATATTTTTAAATATATAAAACTTTATTTTATACATTTTACCCATACCAGCGACATCTTAACAGTATAAAATATGTTTCAATTAAATGAACAGCTTTTAAATCATCTTGACTATCAAATACCATCTTAGACCCTCTAAAACTTAAATACCTTAAACTCCTTCAAAATGCAAAAAAAATGTGGAAAAAATACTGAGGAGTGAAAAACAAATAATAACTTATTTCTTTTTAAATTACAATAATTAAAAATATATATAGAAAAGTAATAACTAACCTAATTAACAAACCTGTTAATTCTGTTTAGTGTTGTGGTGAAAACGGATTATTTAAACCCGAAACCAGATTGACCCACAGAGTGTAGATCTGATTCAGATTAAAGATGATTTTTTTGGTGGAATGTGGCGCCACCTTGCGGACACTTGAGTTCATCACTCCTGAGAATTCAACCAGAAAATGTAGTTTAGAATACACATTACAGGCTGTTAAATCTAAATAAAAAAAAGTAAATCTGTAAATTTGTATATTATTATTTAATAACATTACTGTAAAGACATGGTATGTACACTGTGCAATTATTATTATTATTATTATTATTATTATTATTATTATTATTATTATTATTATTATTAAATATTATCATTATATTCTGTCTAGAATATTACATTACATTACATTTCATTCGGCAGACGCTTTTGTCCAAAGCGACTTACAATAATGAAGTACAAAAGTAATAGGAATTTAGATAACCCATTTTTAGATAGGGCTTAAAGGAGGTCGAAGGGAAATAAAGGGATAGAGAAGTGAAGGAGGGGAAGAAGGAAATGGGGTTAGAAGAAGTTAGTGTGTTAGAGGTGTTAGGAGAGTAAGTGCTCTTTGAAGAGCTCTGTCTTCAGGAGTTTATTAAAGATAGTGAGAGATTCTCCTGATCTGGTAGTAGAAGGTAGTTAGTTAGAGGTGTTAGGAGAGTAAGAGCTCTTTGAAGAGCTCTGTCTTCAGGAGTTTATTAAAGATAGTGAGAGATTCTCCTGATCTGGTAGTGGAAGGTAGTTTGTTCCACCATTGGGGAACTCTGTATGAGAACAGTCTGGATTGCTTTGTGTGAATGTTTGTTTGGCAAAGTGAGGCGACGTTCATTGGAGGAGCGCAGCGGCCGGGAGGTAGCGTAAGCCTTCAGGAGTGAGTGCAGGTAGGAAGGAGCCTGTTCTGTATCACCTTGTAGGAGATTGTAAGCACTTTGAATTTGATGCGAGCATCAACTGGTAGCCAGTGGAGCTCAATGAGCAGCGGGGTGACGTCCCCGTTTTGGCTGGTTGAAGACCAGACGTGCTGCTGCATTCTGGATCATCTGGAGTGGTTTTACTACGCAGGCCGGGAGGCCAGTTAGCAGGGCATTGCAGTAGTCGAGGAGTGAGATGACGACCGCTTGCACCAGGAGTTGGGTGGCCTGTTGCGTCAGAAACGGTCTAATTTTTCGGATGTTATAGAGCGCAAAGCGGCAGGACCGAGCAACTGAGGCCACATGGTGCGTGAAGGAGAGTTGGTCATCAACCATAACACCCAGGTTCCTAGCAACCTTTGTCGGTGAGAGAGAGAGAGAGTCGATGCTTATAGAGAGGTTGTGTTGAAAAGATGGTTTTGCTGGTATAACCAGAAGTTCAGTCTTTGAGAGATTTAATTGAAAGTGATGCTCCTTCATCCATGAGGATATGTCAGAGAGACACTGCGAAATCCGTGCAGAGATTGAGTGATCTTCAGGTGAGAACGACAGGTATAGCTGGGTGTCATCCGCAAAGCAATGGTAGGAAAAACCATGTGAGTGGATAACCTGACCAAGAGAGGCAGTGTATATTGAGAACAGAAGGGGACCCAGTACCGAACCCTGGGGAACCCCAGTGGATAGGGAGTGGGCTGAGGACAGCTCTCCTTGCCACGACACCTTGAACGAGCGCCCAGTGAGGTACGATCTGAACCATGACAGCACATTGTCTGCGATCCCCATGTTTGAGAGTATAGTTAGGAGGAAGTCGTGGTTGACTGTGTCAAATGCGGCCGAGAGGTCCAGCAGAATGAGCACTGAGGACTGGCCTGCAGCTCTAGCAGTTTTCAACGCTTCAGTCACAGACAACAGAGCCGTCTCGGTAGAGTGTCCTTTTTTGAACCCAGATTGGTTCTGGTCCAGAAGGTCATTCTGGGAGAGGAAGCCAGAGACCTGATTTAGAACTGCTCTTTCTAATGTTTTAGAGAGAAAGGGTAGCAGTGAGACCGGTCTGTAGTTATCAACCTGGGCGGGGTTGAGAGAAGGCTTTTTAAGCAGTGGTGTCACATGTGCTTGTTTGAAAGCAGTTGGGAAAACACCAGAAGTTAACGAGGCATTGATGGTGTGAGTGATAGCCGGAATGATTGCAGGTGCGATGGTTTGTAGTAAGTTTGAGGGAATTAGGTCAAGTGGACATGTAGTAGGACGGCTACGTGTTAGGAGAGCCAGTGTCTCGTTCTCAGTGAGAGGAGTGAACGAGGAGAAAGCAACGCCTTCGGTGGAGGGACACCGGGCTGCAGAGCATGCAGTAGGACTGCTACATGTTACATCAGTAAACTGGTTGCTGCATAAGAATATGCATAACGTCTAATTTATATTTAGCACATTTAATAAGGCCAAAACAAAAGTGCTGCACAATAAAAAATAAAATGATGACACATAAAAGTCTAAATAAGAAAAAGCAAGAATCAATAAAATAAAAAATAAGTAAATAGTATAATATCAATACAGGAGAGGAGTAGAAAAAGAGAAGGAGTAAAGGAGGAGTAGGAAATAAGGAGGAGTAAAGGAGGAGTAGGAAAGGAGAAAGAGAAGAGGAATAGGTAAGGAGGAGGAGGATTTTCGCTCTTAAGTCTGTTAAATCTGTTCAAGTTGTATATTATTATTCAATATCATTACTGAAAATAAATGGTGTGTACACTGTGCAATTATTATTATTATTATTATTATTATTATTATTATTATTATTTTTTTTTTTTTTTTTTTTGCGGTTTTCATTACATAAACACCTCCTAGAATATGCATAAAGTCAATTTTATTTTTAGAACACATTTAAAAAAACAGTATACTTAAGTATAATTAACATGGAAAGTTTATACTTTTTAAAATTTAAATATGTACCTAAATACATACCAAATGTACTATTTTGGACAACTTATGGCAACTTAAGTATATTTCAGTAGTAATGAAGCTATACTTAAACACAAAATTAAAGCATTAAAAACTTCTGCGAACTCAAATAGATTTAAGTATGTGTTTATTAAAAGTAATTTTTAATACACTTGAAATATATTGTAAATGTACTACATTAAGTATTGATGCACATATTGTGTAATGCTACTGAAAACAAAAAAAATACACTAAAGTGCACTTTAAGCAGCATTTAATGCCATTATACAGTATATATTTTCTATTCTAAACACAATGTTTAATTTCTTAAAACATATTGCTCAGAAATACATTTTATAGAAATACAGTGATAGTTAATGTGTATTTCCATAAAGTATATTAAATAGAAAATGCACTTTTAGTTTTCTTTCCCTAATTTGAACATACTTTTAATGCTTTTAAATATATTTCTTTTTTCTTGAACTGTTTTAAACTCCTCTATAATAAATCTCAGGTTCTGATTTATCTGTATATGGATGCTGGATCGTGTCTGATAAACACAGCACACCATCCATAAATCACGGGACAGCCCAGAGAATTAATGAGCTGATAACACCCCAGCCCGGCCCATCTGCCTCCCCCCGAACTAACACTGATAATTAAACACCCCCCGGAGAAACGGCCTCAATCATTACCTACAGTTAACACTACTGTACACTACTGTACACTACCAGGAGGAGGCATTAGATACGCAGCACTACGTTACAGCGGAGAGATAACTCAAATTCTCTACTGTCTGACTGATCTTTACAGGAAAAAACAAGAGATTTGATGAAAAATACAAATCACTGGAGCCAAAATACAGAATAAATCAGTCTCTAAATACAGGATCTATCTCAAGTTGCTTTTCACATAATTTCAAATGGAAAGTACTGAAACAACACAACAAAAAACCCTGAGAAAAATAAATCAAATTTCATACAAACTAAAAACTCTTTCTTTAAAAAAACAAAAAAAAACAAAACTGAAATCGGCCCTTTCCTATAACCATTTATCAGATTTGTACACCTCTCAATCTCTGTAATTCTGTAATTCGTGTATGTCTTGTATGGTTGTTACTTAATGCAAAAATGCAAAAATATCAGAAAATTGAAAATAGATGAAAATTGCTATTCTTCTTCACTATATTAAATAAAAAATAATAATAATAATTAGGTTTTACATTCAATTTTCTGTCCCCAAAAAGTAAAAAACACACAGCAAAAATTCAGCAGCAGAAATTCCCACATTATTAAGTAAATCTAGTTATTTCAAGATGCTGTCTCATTATTTTAAGAAAAAAAGTAAAATATTTATTTAGAGGTAACAGTAGTTCGTACAGAATCTATGTTATGTACAAACACAAAAACACGCTTTATTAAAAGAAAAAAAAACACTTTTAAATAATGACTTAATATCTTAAAATAATGTGATACTATCTGAAAATAATAACTATTTAAGACGTAAAATAATAGAACATCCTATCTACAGTTAACTTTTTGCACCAGGAGTAAAGCAGCACAAAAGCAGTGTGTAAGACTGGTGGAGGAGAACATGATGCCAAGATGCATAAAAAAAAAACTGTGATTAAAAACCAACCAGGATTATTCCACCAAATATTGATTATTTCTGAACTCTTAAAACTTTATGAATATGAATTTGTTTTCTTTGTATTATTTGAGGTCTGAAAGCTCTGCATCTTTTTTGTTATTTCAGTCATTTCTCATTTTCTGTAAATAAATGCTCTAAATGAGAATATTGTTATTTGTAATTTGGGAGAAATGTTGTCTGTAGTTTATAGAATAAAACAACAATGTTCATTTTACTCAAACATAAACCTATAAATAGCAAAATCAGAGAAACTGATTCAGAAACTGAAGTGCGACCTTCATTTTTTCCAGAACTTTATTTCTCAGTGTTTACCGCTTGAAGAAAAATGGGATTCCTTCAGCCAATCCCGGGCGGTGTGGGCGTGGCCTGTGAGAGGGCGGGTGTGGAATAGAGAGGCTTTTGATGGCTCTTATCTGCGGAAGAGGAAGAGGAGCTGCAGTTTGGTGAAGTTTGTGGAGTTTAGAGGATCTGCGCTCAGAGAGACTGAGATAAACTACAGATCCAGATCTGGAAACATGGTGAGATCCGGATTTACCCGATTTAACAAAAAACACCCTGATTTACTGCAGATCTGCTGCGGAGTTTTTACTGTGTGTTTCTGCTGTTTCTGATAACAGGCCGCCTCACCGCACTCTCTTCTGTTATGTTGTGTAATACTGACTTCTGTTGAGTTATGTTCCGTAAAACTGAGTTGTTTTGAGTTATGTTGAGTTATATTGTGTTTATATTGAGTGCTGTTTAGTTATGTTCTGTTGAGTTATGTTGAGTTTATATTGAGTTTGGTTTAGTTATGTTCTGTAAAACTCAGTTGTTTTGAGTTATATTGAGTTCTGTTTAGTTATGTTCTGAAATATTGAGTTATGTTGAGTTATATTGTGTTTATATTGAGTTTTGTTTAGTTATGTTCTGTAAAACTGAGTTGTTTTGAGTTATGTTGAGTTCTGTTTAGTTATGTTCTGAAATATTGAGTTATGTTGAGTTATATTGTGTTTATATTGAGTTTTGTTTAGTTATGTTCTGTAAAACTGAGTTGTTTTGAGTTATGTTGATTTATATTGAGTTTATATTGAGTTCGGTTTAGTTATGTTCTGCAAAACTGAGTTGTTTTGAGTTATGTTGAGTTCTGTTTAGTTATGTTCTGAAATATTGAGTTATGTTGAGTTATATTGTGTTTATATTGAGTTATTTTAAGTTATGTTCTGTAAAACTGAGTTGTTTTGAGTTATGTTGAGTTATATTGAGTTTATATTGAGTTCGGTTTAGTTATGTTCTGTAAAACTGAGTTGTTTTGAGTTATGTTGAGTTATATTGAGTTTATATTGAGTTCGGTTTAGTTATGTTCTATAAAACTCAGTTGTTTTGAGTTATGTTGAGTTATATTGAGTTTATATTGAGTTCGGTTTAGTTATGTTCTGTAAAACTGAGTTGTTTTGAGTTATGTTGAGTTATATTGAGTTTATATTGAGTTCAGTTTAGTTATGTTCTGTAAAACTGAGTTGTTTTGAGTTATGTTGAGTTCTGTTTAGTTATGTTCTGAAATATTGAGTTATGTTGAGTTATATTGTGTTTATATTGAGTTATTTTAAGTTATGTTCTGTAAAACTGAGTTGTTTTGAGTTATGTTGAGTTATATTGAGTTTATATTGAGTTCGGTTTAGTTATGTTCTGTAAAACTGAGTTGTTTTGAGTTATGTTGAGTTATATTGAGTTTATATTGAGTTCGGTTTAGTTATGTTCTATAAAACTCAGTTGTTTTGAGTTATGTTGAGTTATATTGAGTTTATATTGAGTTCGGTTTAGTTATGTTCTGTAAAACTGAGTTGTTTTGAGTTATGTTGAGTTATATTGAGTTTATATTGAGTTCAGTTTAGTTATGTTCTGTAAAACTGAGTTGTTTTGAGTTATGTTGAGTTCTGTTTAGTTATGTTCTGAAATATTGAGTTATGTTGAGTTATATTGTGTTTATATTGAGTTATTTTTAGTTATGTTCTGAAATATTGAGTTATGTTGAGTTATATTGTGTTTATATTGAGTTTTGTTTAGTTATGTTCTGTAAAACTGAGTTGTTTTGAGTTATGTTGAGTTATATTGAGTTTATATTGAGTTCGGTTTAGTTATGTTCTGTAAAACTGAGTTGTTTTGAGTTATTTTGAGTTCTGTGTAGTTATGTTGTGTAATATTGAGTTGTGTTGAGTTATATTGAGTAATTCAGCTTGTTTTGGGGTTTATATCAGTCTGGAGAAATACATTTAAAAGGATTTGTTAAAATCAGGAATAGAGAGGCATTGAGTTCAGAGCTGCTGCAGACTGTATACAACTAGTTGGTGCATGTGCTGAAAACAGAGCTGCCGCTGCCACTCTCTCTCTGCTGCTGCCACTCCCTCTCTCTCTCTCTCTCTCTGCTGCCATTCTCTCTGCTGCCACTCTTTCTCTCTCGGTTGCTTCTCTCTCTCTTTTTTTCTCTCTGCTGCCTCTCTTTCTGATGTTGCCACTCTTTCTCTCTCTGCTGCCACTCTTTCTCTCTCTGCTGCCACTCAGTGTTGCCACTCTCTCTCTGCTGCCACACTCTCTCTGCAACCTCTCAGTGCTGCCTATCGGTGTTGCCACCATTCTCTGCTGCCTCTCTCTCTCTCTCTCTCTCTCTCTCTCTCTATCTCTGCTGCCTTTTTCTGCTGCAATTCTTTGCTAACACCAACTGCTGCCACTCTCTGCTGCTGCCATACTCTGCTGCTACCATTCTCTGCTGCCCCTCTTTCTGCTGCCACCCTCTCTTTGCTGCCACTCTTTTCTGCTGTCTCTCTCTCTCTCTCTCTCTCTGCTGCCTCTCTCTCTCCTGTTACCCCTCAGTGCTGTCACTCTCTGGGTGGCAGTTGATTTTTAAAAGTTTTAATTCCCTAAATCTATTGCTGATGAGGGACGAGTGAAGGATCTGTAGCTATATTGAGTAGTTGTGTTATATACAGTATATACAGATATACAGTAGTCTCAGAGTTTATGACTTTTTATGATCATAACAGCTGTAAGAACTGATAAACAGTGTAACACTGGGGGCTGTAAAACTCTACAATAGGGAAGAGTATATTTATTATATAGTACAGTTCAAAAATATATGTTTGAAATGATGTGAAGAGCTTTTAAGAATTAGTTTTTCTGACCTCAATGTTGCCAGTTGTTGTTAAAATCAATTTTACACTGATGTTAATGAGCAAGGACTTTCTGATAATATAAAAGAGAGTGTTTTTAGGTATGTTTTGATTATTTGGAATATTTTAACATTTTTATATTCTATTATCATATTGTTGGCATGAATTATAGGAATACATATATTCATATGTGATATCAGAATTGTGTCAGTATCTAATGATTTGATAAATATTTAAAACTAATACTTGCCAATATATATATATAATATATACTGGTAAAGGATCAAGAGACTCTGGCCACACTTTTTTTTAAGATAAATTAAAGCAGGAGTCTTTAAGATTTTATCTTTTAAAATTAAAGTAGTAGTATTCCTGAGTTAGGAGAGCAATCAATATCAATTCTAAAAACATACATAAGCTTCTGTGAACATCACACCTCATTAAATCTAATAATTTAGAAAAATATATATACATAAAAAATATATATCATTGGAAATAAAGAGAGCTGGGAAGATAAAATAAGAGCACATTAGAATCCTCCCAAAAATCACAAAATGTATATCAGTAAATACTAAAATGTTATTGTGGCCGAGCTGATTAGGCTTTAAATTATATGGAATTTCTTTAAAAATAATTCATAAACTTAAAAAATATATACTTTATTTTGGTAAAACTGTGTTTTTTAGTTGTTTTAATAATATATCTAATTATTTTGGCAGTTTTTAGAGGAAAGTCTGTATAAAATGCTGTGTTATGGTGTGACTCCAGGTATAACTGAGGGTCTGTGTATTCATAATCCTCGTCAGGAGTTATATAGAGAGGATTATGGTTATATAGTGAGTTTTATGACTGTAATAATAATAATAAGAGCTGTTATATGTGCTGAATGAGGATGGAGTAGGTCAGGAGCAGTGTTGGGAAGAACAGCCCGGGGGATCAGCTGGATGTTTACTCTGTAGTGGAGCGTCTTGTTAAACTAGTTTTAGGAATAATCTGTTTAATTACATTTACTCTGCTCACGTACAGCTTTCACTGCTTTTAACCCATCAAAATGGGTTAAATTAACTCGATAAATCTCCATATACTTCTAATATATTAGTAATTCTCAATTATAACAATTTCATATTTTATTACTTTTTTATGTCAATCAGTTAAAAAATAATCAAATTAATCACAGCAATATTCTATAATTAATGATATAAGATAATCCTTTACTAGTCTTAAAGCAGAGATATAGCAATATAAACTGTAATAAATAATATAAAATGTGAAAAATCAAAGATCAGGAGGGTGAAAAATATATATAATAAATATATAAAGTAGTGTAGCAACAGTTTTAGTGTTGCATAAAAAAACTTTTAAACAAACTTTTAAGTAAATATAGTATATAAAATGACAATTACAACATATAGTACTATTATCACATTAATGGATTAATTTTATTGTGTCAAATTTGTTTATTATTTTATTGCGCACAGTTTGGAATAGCATGCCCTTATTCAGAAAGATAAATATTATTTTTTTTTTTTTTTTTTTTTTTTATTTATTGATTAATTTGTCCTAATTACAACAAGGCAAAGCCTGATAATTACTTTGGCACATTTAATACACAGAGCTCTTTTACATTACTCAAGCAGAAATAAAAGAATAAATGTAATAATAACTAAAACAGAAAAAAAAAATTGGAAATTGATAATAAATATAAAACCAGATTATAAATAGATCTAAAAGAGGGAAAAAAATATTTTAAAAAATTTACTCTTTTAGCTTCCCATTAAAACATAATACATAATCCAGTGCACAAGCTTATATTAAAAAAAAGCATTAGGACTGTAGTGAGAGATGCTTTTATTATTATTATTATTATTATTATTATTATTATTATTAAGCATTTATATATTTTTAAGCTGATTTAAAGCTGGATTGATCTGTGTGTGTGTGTGTGTGTGTGTGTGTGTTTATCTAAATCACAAGAGCAGTTGTGTGTTCCATGGTTGGGAATTTAATCAAGTCGAATAAAAAAAGTTTATTTAATTTGAATTATTGTTTTAATGTAATGTTTGATGTTTTGTAATTAGGGGGTGTATCAAAGGTCATCAGTAAATCATCATTAAAAAAAAAAAAAAAAAAAAAAAAAATCAGTAAATCATCAAAAATGTTATAATGATGGAACTGGCACTCATCGGGACCGCACCAGGAAAGGAAGAATAGGAGTTTCCACTGTTTTACAGGATCTCAGTTAGAATTATCAGAAAACACAATTTAACAATGTATTTAGGTTTGTTTAACACTGTTTTTAAGTTACTACACGATTCCTTATGTGTTCCTTTATAATCTGATAGATCACTTTACTATTACTTTACTATGTAGGAAAATAAAATAAATAATAATCTTTAATAAGATTTTGAGTGATAGTGTGTGTAAGTTAATTATGTTGGTTTAAGGGTAATGGTTATTTTCGGTGTGTTTTTAGGTTAATAGGGTTGTGTATATTTAGGTTAATGTGAGGTTTGGAGGCGTTTGAGAAAGGTGTGTGTGTGTGTATTAATCAGTATTTACACTTTAAGGACAGTAAATATATTAAAATTATATTTATAAAGTATCAGGAACGCCTGCAGGACGACCGAGTGCTGCTGAAGCTCCTGCTGTAACCTGAGCTCGTCTGATTTACCTGAGGGCGAGTTCAGTAATTATCGACAGAGCTAAACGGGTTTTCAGCGGTGATATAATCACATTTAATAGGCTCTGTGAAGTGTGTTAACCTGCCCTGCCCCGCCCACTAATGCCACGCCCACTGTCCTAACACTAATGTCTCTGTATTGATTATCCGTTAGTGATATCACTGCTACTCTGATCTATTAAATCTGATCTATGAGAAAATTATGACTACTGGTTTCCTGAAAGGATATATTGAGCTGTGATTGATTAACAGACCTGTATACCAGATTAATACTGCCTTTTTAATGTATATTTAATGTATATTTATTTATTTTCTTGTTTCTTTGTGAAATACAGTAGGTCTCTGTAAATAGTTTATGATGCTGCACATGATGAAACTCTTCCTCTTCCTCATTCTCTGCAGCAGCTAGTAAAAGAAAATATTCAGAAAAACACAAACGAGTCGATCAGGAAAAGCACCGTGTCTACATCAACCCGTCAATTAGTATTCATGGCCCCGCCCACCTCGGCTCGGGATCGCCCACAGGCAGAGCTAAAGCCGGGCGGCGACGCCGTCTCGTCAGATAGGAGATAACTAACAGCGCTAGGAACAGCATGCAGTTCATTCCTGTGTTATTTGTGCGAATAACACATCAGTGTTTATATACTTTTTATTCAGAGCTAAGAAAAAATGGTTAAAATTAGTCTATGGAGGAAAAACACCACCAGCCAAGTACAATTGAGATAGGTAGGTGTTTGGATTTTTACTGGACCTGGACTACCCACCCCTGTGTGTAACTATAGGGTTAAATAGGATCTCCGGTGGATTTGGTGTTTTACAGAGACTCCTAAGACTAGTTCAGTGGCTGAATTGCACTGAAAAGCAGGGCATTATTACACATGTTGTAAAGTAACATATAACATTACAAAGACTGTTATTAGTGTTAAAATGTCTTTACTTTAAAACATTACTAACTGTTGGTTGTTTCGTCTTGTTTTGCCTCCTGGTGTCACAGTGCTTTTAGCCAATTAGAGGCGATATGTTTGCATGTATGAATATTCATCGTTTCCCCTCCCCTCTCCTCCACTGGACTAAAGCAGCGTTATACTTGAACACCGGAGCGTTTTTTTTTTTCCCCTGAAAAACAGCTCACATGGCATTCATTCATTCATACTAGAGATTTACCACAACTAGACATTTTAAAATGAATAAAAAAATGATAAAATAAGACTTTTAATTAAATGTATGTTTGGTGTGGACTTTCAGACTTTTCAGTTTTGGGTCTGAACCAAAGTATTAGGTGTGAAAGGGGGCGTGAACCAAGATCTGGATCTAAGCACCTGAGTTTGGTTCAGACCAAAAGACCAAACAATACTGAACAGTGGTCCGGTTCTCCTGCAGTCTGAAAGAGTAAATGTTTTAAATAGAAATTAATTTATTTACACTAACAGTAGATAAACTGAATTATTTATAAAGAGAAATAAAATTAATCTGAGAAGAATATTTTACACTCTTTGTGCTGCAGGGGGCGCTGTGTGTACGAGAAGGGGTGTCGGATTCTGACCGAGAGCTAAAATTCTGCACAACAACTAAAAAAACAAAGAAACTCAAATTCGAACTCTAACATAAATAATATTTTATATATATTAGAGAGACTCCTCTCACATAGCTGATTAACCTCAGAGTGAAACCGAAACTACACGGATCAAATACAGTTTATACAATGTAACAAAGGTTTTTAGACACGGAAAACACCAAATATGGGCGAACAGACGACTACAGAATGATGCTCGACTTGAGTGATCTATAGAGATCTATCAGTTAACTAATCGACTGATCAGAAAGATGATTAGATTAATTAGTATCTTATTAATATATTGATCAGTTTTAGACGTATTGAGGCTGATGGAGGGAGGGATGTTAGAGCTGGATCTCCTGCAGGAAGTGTGGATCTGTAGAAGGAAATGAGCTGCACTCTGTAAATATTTGCTTGTTTGCTGCTGTTCTTCTCCAAAAACCACAACTAGAACTTTCAGAACGACTCGGATCTCTAAACGCTTCCAGCCGTCCTGAAGCCCCGACCCGACTCCTCCCGGCCCGGCTCTGTTAGAGCGGTTCAGGCTGGAGGTGTTTAACTGTAGGTTAGTGGGTTAATGTTGACTGAGGGAAGTGAGACAGGTAGAGAGAGATACAGGTAACAGGGATCTTATGAGCTACTTCAAGATGTGTGAGTGTGTTTTTTAACATGGGCAGAGTTTAGGTGCTGTCACATGATTGTAAAAGTGTTCTCTCTCTCTCTCTCTCTCTCTCTCTCTCTCACTCATTCTTTCTCTATCTCTGTTTGTCTTTCTCTCTATCTCTCTTCCTCTCTCTTGCTTTAGGTCTCCCGCTCTTTCTTTCTTTCTTTCTTTCTTTCTTTCTTTCTTTCTTTCTTTCTTTCTTTCTTCTACGCTTTCTTGCTCTGTCTCTCTGCATCTCTTGCTGAATCACTCTTTCTCTTTTTCTTTCACTCTTATCACTTTCTTTTGCTCTGTCACTCTTTCTCTCTTTTCTTTCTCTCGGTATTACTCTCTTTCTATCACTCTGTCACTCTCTCTTTCGCTCTTTCTCTTGCTCTGCCACTCTTTCTCTCTCTTTCTTTCTCTCACTCTATTACTCTCTTTCTATCACTCTGTCACTCTCTCTTTCGCTCTTTCTCTTGCTCTGCCACTCTTTCTCTCTCTTTTTCTTTCTCTTGCTCTCACTCTCTTTCTCTCTCTTTCTTTCTCTCACTCTATCACTCTCTTTCTTTCGCTCTTTTACTCTCTGTCTCTTTCATCTGATAAAAAAAAAAAAACCTAATGGGCTAAATAAACCACTTCTGACACCAAATTTTCCATGCAAACTAATAATTAATAAGTAAATAATAATAATACTTTACTAATCAGAAAATCTGTACAGTATTGCACAATTACATTTTTTGTGGATGATGTATCGTCCCAGAAATTTTTGTGATAGACAATATTCTTTTCATGTTAGGATCATTAAATGCCACTGACATAATGATGATGTAATGGCATAAAAAAAGCAAAAATAACAACATTGTAATTAATCACAGTTTGGGCAATCCACACTGTGTGTATGGAGTCACAGTTATTGAAGCACCGATTGGCCATTTTAGCATTACTTTATAAAATACAGTTCACATACAAATAAACACAATAAAACATCACTATTATCACATATTACTGAGGTAAAGTCCATTTATTGTATGATAAATCAATAATGTAATTATGGTGACAGTTCTTCCTCAGTACAATATCGATACCTTCTTATACTTCTTACATAGAAGTTATTATGATATATTGTACGATTAATCAATAACGTGATTGTTGCACTTCAGATCTGGTCAATAGCCTGGAGGTGCTGGTGACCCCTGACCCGGCTCATTACTCTCTCAGTGGGAACGGGAGCTCCTCGTGATCGGGGGTCCGGGTGGTGGGTGATGGTGATCTGTTGTGTTCTGACCCGGTTTATTATTATTCTGCTGTTGTTGCACGACTGAGTCACGTTTCAGCCTCACTGCTGTCTGCAGCAGTGCGGGGACAGAGCGCAGGGGGTTGTGGGTAATGGGAAAGGCTTTGGGGACTCGGTACACAGGAAATGAAGTTGGCTGGGCGCCGGAAAAACCGACCCCATTTACTTTATTCTCCAGAGAGACGCCGGCACGGCCAGTACAGCCAGTACAGCCAGTACCGCCGGCGTTACTGAGGAACTGGACCGAGGTTTGGATGTGCTGAGAATTCAGAATCAGAACATTTCAGTGATGTTTGAACACATTGTTACAGAACATGGTGAAGTGCTGAAGCTGCTTAAATATACTTTACAGTAAAACGTAAGGAACTCTTACCAAAACAGCTCCAGGAACAATTAAAAGACAATTACTGACAACATTTCTCTCAAATTCCACATGGTGAAATATCCCTAAACTGCTTTCCTCCACCAGTCTTACACACTGCTTTTGGATAACTTTATGCTGCTTTACTCCTGGTGCAGAAATTCAAGCAGTTCAGTTTGGTGGTTTGAAGGCTTGTGATCATCCATCTTCCTCTTGATTATATTCCAAATGTTTTTAATGTGGTTCAGGTCTGAAGATTGACCTTCAACTTCAACAAATTCGAATGTCGGTCAGATGCAGACTGCAGGATAACCTCAAGTGACCTATAACAAGAATGGCAAATGGCAGTGGTTTCTTATTTTTTCCAGAGCTGTATTGTGTTGGTGCCTCATGTGCCTCAATGAGTTTTACTGTTTACTCTCTTGGCTTGGTTTGTTTTTACACAGGTGCAAACCTAAATGCACTAAAATGTTGCCCTGCAAACCGTGCAGGCACATTCTCTCCTCTGATTGGTCAGAGCTGTCTTGTGTAAAATGTACGGGATGTGTGGTGTGGTTGTGAGTGGTGAGCGCTCCATAGACAGTGATTAGTGTGAAAAGAATTCATCGGAAATGCATTAGTTAATAGCTGTATTAATTGTTCCGGCTGATAAATCAAGTTAAACTGCACCTGAACAGCCGTTTACTGCAAACCTGAGTCGTATATTTGGTAGTTGAGTCATATTGAAGTCGGCTTCTGCTGTTTTGGCCGTTGCTGCTTCATCATTTTCTGATTTAGTTTCTTCTACTCCTACTTCTGTTTTTGTTTTTGCTGCAGCCTCTGCTTCTTTTTCAGCTTCTTCTGCTGCTGTTTCTACTGCTTCAGCTTCCTTTACTTTATCTTCTGCTGTTTCAGCCTCATCTGCAATAATATATTATTTTCTCCTGCTTCAGCTCAAGCCTTTTCTTTACTGTCTTTTGCTACAGTGCTTCATCTTTTAAAACTTTTTCTTTGTTTTCTTGGTTGTTTGCTCTGTTTTCTGACGCAGCTCTTATTTTGTTAGTTTTGTTCGAATCTTGTGGCTCCAGTTCTGAAAGCCTCGGTTCATTTTGGGCACGTTTAACGTAATGAAAAGTATTTGATTGTGTGAATGATGTTCAGTGTTTGGGTCTCGTGTGTTTCTGAGTGGTGAGGATCTGGTGTTTCTGGATTCCTGCTCTGAGTTTTTTGGAGTCTGTTCTTCTGGCGCTTCTTACAGATCGATTTCATAACCGTATCCTCAGCTGAGACTGCGCCCCCCCCCCCATACTCATAGTATTCATATTCATCACCAGGGTGTGTAGTGCATGTGTGTGTGTTTTGCATGTGTGTTTGTAGTCTATGAACTACACTGTGATCAAAGCTGAGCTCCTTGTATCTTAATGCTGGATCTGCTGAATGTTGTTATTGTCGAGTCGCTGTTGCTCTGGGCTTAAACCAGATACAGAGTGCAGGGCTGCACGAGTGTGTGTGTTGTGTGTTGCATGAGTGTGCATGTTGAGAGTTGCACGAGTGTGTGTGTTGCACGAGTGTGTGTGTTGTGTGTTGCACGAGTGTGTTTTGTGAGTTGCTTGAGTGTATTGAGTTGTGTCTGTGTGCGTTATAAGTTGCGTGAATGTATCTTGTGAATTGTGAATGTGTTTTGTAAGTTGCGCAAGTGTAAGTTGTGAGTTGCGCGAGTGTGTGTATTGTGAGTTGCGAGTGTCTGTATCCCTGTCTCTGTTCTGAGTGTTGAGTTGCCAGTGTGCGTGTTGTGAGTTGTGCAAGTCTGTGTGTTGAGAGTTGCGCGAGTGTTAGTTGTGAATGTGTGTATCCCTGTCTCTGTTCTGTGTGTTGAGTTGCAGGTGTGTGTGTGTGTGTGTGTGTGTGTGTGTTATGAGTAACGAGTGTGCTATGAGTTGTGCAAGTGGGTTTTGTGATTTGCAGGAATACGTGTGTTGCGAGCTGTTGATTTGCAAGTGTGTGTGTGTGTTGTGAATTGTGTGACTGTTGTGAGTTGCACGAGTGTGTGTGTTGTGTGTGTATCCTTGTCTCTGTTCCCTGGTGGTTCCGTATGGTCTGTTTCCCACCGGCCGGTGTGAGGGTAATGATTAAACAGTGTTATGGTAATGATGGTGCAGAGCTCCTACTGCTGACCCTTAAACAACCCAAATCCTCCAAATCATAGAGGAGAAAAGTTATTTTTATATATTAATATGTTTGTAGTAGGGCTGCAGCTATCGATTATTTTTGTAATCGGGTACTCTACTGAAAAATCGATTCGATTAATCGAGTAATCAGATAAAACATTTTTTTTTGTTAAACAGCAATTAAAAAGGCATTTTACTCAATAATGAATGACCAATTGGTTTCCTTTTTTAGATAAGTTATATTTTTAAATTCACAACATACATTTCCAAATTGCAAATACAAATAAATAAAACACAATAAATAAATAAATACCACAATAAAAAAATACATTTAATTACATTACTTTCAAATTAGGATTTCTTGTAAATAACAAATATAGGGTATAAATCAATAAAAAAGGCATAAACATCGTCTTTGTGTTGTGCATCTTAGCTTCTGAGACGTTGTCAGTTCTGCCAGTGTTGGATCAGTGTGCTGCATTCTTTTACCACCAAGCCGCTTCTCCAAAATATATCAGGACCTGTGGAATAATTGTGATACAGAAGTATTACAAATGCTGCTTTTTTCTTTATTTATATGTTGGACTACTTGGGTCTAATTACATCACTAAGACTAATAACTCTAATAATAAGTTCATGGCCGTGCATTTATGAAAATTGACACCTATCGCATTGGGGCACATTAGACACTAGTGGTAATTAATATTTTACCCAATAAATAAGAGACACACTTCTTTATATGAACAACACAGTGTTCATACTTTTTTGTCTCACTGGCCAAATGTACTCTTAGATGAAGAAATCAAGCATTTAGTTTCCAGCCAAAGTAACTTCAGTTTAGCTAACTTTTAACATTGTTATTGTTTATATTCAGAACTCCACAGCGCTGTGTTTACTGTTTACATAAAGCCTGTATGAACTCTGTTCTAATAAACCAGGGGTGTCAAACTCATTTTGGCCGAGGGCCACATTGGCATATTGGCTGTCCTCCGAGGGCCAGATGTAACTTATAAATATAAGAAAATGTAACCAAATGTAATATATGTAAATGAATGTAATTACTCCTTAATGTTAAATAACTCTCAATATATTATTTATTCAATCAAATATTACAGTTGCATGGAAAAAATGTTTGCTTGTTGCTCTATTAACATAAATCCTGTTATGAAATCCAAAAACTCCATCAATCAAGAACCAAACTATACAAGTGAATAGAAATGACATAAAATACAAGTTATATTAACTTTGATCAAAACGTTTGATACTGAAAAGAGGCTTAATTAATATAAAATCAAAAATTGTGAGCTGTGACAGATTTAGCATTTCCTCATCCAACCACTAGTGGGAGCTGCAGCAGCACAAGCCCACAGTCTTTACTGAGTCAAAGCTATAGCCCAGCCACGGGCTACAGGACTCAGCTCAGCCAGTCTGGAGCGTTTTTAAAATTTTAAGTTCTTCTGTGTATGAAATAAAATAACCCCACTAACCGGATAATACAGCTCTCTACAGTTCATCTTTCAGCCCAAGCAGCTAACAGCAGCAGTTTAGAGCAGCGTCACGGAGTCACTGCTGGGATTACATTATAAACAGGTCAGTTAGCGCGCTGCTAACCTCAGGATGTTTATAACTACGGAGTTTAGAACACACCACGGCTGCAAGGTTAGACTGTTGAAGGCTACTGAAGACTATTAAAGGCTATTGGAGGTTATTGAAAGGGTTATTGGGGGCAGAAATCAGTAAAGGCTGGTTAGATAAGTGATTCACCTCCTCGTCCTTTGCTGAGGTGAAACTGCGACTAGCGCTGTCACAGTGATGTTTATTAACCTCATTAAAACAGATTTTATCAGCTATTGTCTTATAAATATTTACACATAATTTATATCTCTTCTAAAAAGCGTTTATTTTGGTCAGTAACACTCTTCGTAACACAAAATGCATACCGGTCTTTCGCCTTGAAGCACAGCCGTCCGTCTGCATCAACTTCTCTTTTTCTGGATATTACGGGATAAACATGTCTCAATTCCACCCGCGAAGTTACACCTTCCCTCCGGCAGGGTTTCCACATCAATGACTACACTGCCGTGTAGTGGCAGTAAGCCGTAACTTTGCGGGTAATACAATCGACAAGCATTGTGGGAAATTTATTTTTTGGTCAAAGAACGCTTCTGACTTATTTATTATAGACACTAAGATCTTACAAGCTCTCGCGGGCCACATAAAAAGACGTGGCGGGCCACATTTGGCCCGCGGGCCTTGTGTTTGACATGTGTAATAAACTAACCACACATTATAGACAGTGCTTCTATTAATTCACACTCCAAAGCGCTGTTGTTTTGTTATTAATTCACATTAATGTTAATCTCATTGATTTATTATAAGTTATATTTACCTGCTCTCTCGGCGTCCTCGCGTCTCGGGTGTCCTCGGCTCAGATGGTGCAGCATTAAAACGCGCTGTTTTGGCACTGCACCGAGTACAGGTCACAGTTCCAACATAAAATGCTTTTATTCCTTTAAAATCGCTGTTTTCTCTCGCCGCTTCCATTTTTGCCGCTGCTCAAACCTCCGTCTCCCTGTTCCCGGGCGAGGGTGACGTAACGCTGAGCGCGTTGAGTTTATTAATTAAATAAACGATTACTCGAGGCACAGAAAATTAATCGATCAATTTTGTGAATTGAGTTACTCGATTTACTCGAGTAATCGTTTCACCCCTAGTTTGTAGAAAGTTTGACTATTCTCTAACTGATACATATGGTCCATAAATTGATATACAAGTTGGGAATAGGTCGTAACTGAGGACCTTGAAGAGAAAGGATGGGAAAAAATATTGGTATTGTGATGTTTCTCATAGTTTTCAAAAACATTATGATGTATCACAGTAGTATATTGTGGCGTGGAAGAGGAAGGAGGACTCGGGAGACTCATTGCAAGTACTCAACAGCTCTTTATTAACAGGCTTGCCACTCACTTATAGCCTTTAACAAGGCTAGGAGAGCGAAACCCAACTGCTAACACAGTACAAACAGCCCTGAGGCCACCAACCCAGCTACCCAGCACAGAGATGGTAGGTCCCCTTAACCCACCCAAAACATACCCCCATAATGCCCCGCTGGCCCCGGATTACCATGACCCACCCCCACAGGCACACTACAAGCCGGCACACACACACACACACACACACAGACGCCACAATATATATATATATATATATAGTGTCTCACATCTACAAGGCTGGTAACTCTGACAAACTTATCCTGTACAATAGAGAAAACTATTCTCTTTCCTTTCCTGCGGCTGTCCCGATGAGTGCCAGTTCCATCATTATAACGTGTTGAACACGTTTTTTTACTAAATTATTTCATATTATTTAATTATACAATTTATTATTTTTATATGTTAAAAATTATGCCATGAATTTATGGTGTGTTTGTGTATGTGTGTGTATGCGATAAGGGTGTGTGTGTGTGGGTGGGGTGGGCGATATGGCGCTAAAATAATATCTCAATATTTCATGGAATTTTTGAGATAACGATGCTCTTGGCAATATGACAAAACACTAAATTAAAAAATATATATTTCAAGAATAAAATCACTACTGCAACTAAATGAAAATTCCATTTTATTATTGCACACAATCTGATATATTGCACACCCCTAATAACTGAGATAATAAAAAACACAATACTTGTATCAGATTTGTAACAGAAGTCAATAATCCAGAATGATCAATCATGATAATAATAATATTAAAAATAATAATAATAATAATAATGCACTTCAAATATCTCCATATATCCAGGATTAAAGTAAAATAAATGATACTGGACAGATATAAATTGTATCTAGTAGATATATAATGGGAAATGAGAACAGTGTGAATTTTCCTTTTGATAAAAACAGTAAAAAGTGATATTGTTCACCGTATTTAAAAATGTTGGTGATATTATAGCGTACGATACATTATCGCACACCCTAGTGTGTGTATTTGAGATTAGATAAGATTTGTGTGTGCTGTGTAATACTGATTTTTATCTATTTTAGTTTGAGTATGGTGAGGAATCTCCCTCGTGCACACGCTCTTTATCACCACTGCTGATTTCACTCTCGCTCTGGAGCGGCTCTGTAATGGTTTAGAAAGGAAATAATGCAGTTCTCCTGCATTCCTTCACCTCTCACAGAAAAACTCACCTGTTCTCCCCCCCCCACCTCTGCTCTTTCACGCCTAGGGGTAGAGTTTCACGATTATGCAGGGTTGGAGGGGCCATAGGGAGCTCATGGGGAGAACCAGGGCAATTCCCGGTGGGCCGCTCTGTAAGTGGGCCACTAAAAGTGCTAAAAATAGAAAAATAATGTTTAGTGTTTAAAGAGTTTTCCTGTTGGTTCAGTCTGTCGCACGAGTATAGACCGTCGGTCTCGTCTCAAACGATGCATATTCACTACTTACTTAGTGCACTGTGTGTAAATTAGCAAACGCTTTAATAAGCACTTGTTATTAAACGTTAAATAGTGATTCACGGATGTGTGCTGATATACATTACGTACAGAGAGACTACACACACCGGTATAACTTTATAAACTAATATAACATTTATATACCTTACATTTTAGCTTCAAACTAAAATAAAAGGTATATAACAATAACAATAAAATGTAAGCTGAAGTGGTTTGTACATAGACTGTTCACAGCTTTAGACTCTCTTTTATTAAATTAACAAGTTAAATAAAACAAAAGAGCTATTGAAACTAGCACTGCCAGTGTTGGCCAATTGTAGCAGTGCAGCTCATGTCGCTTCATCCTTTTATAGCATACGATAAATACATCAGCAAAAAAAAATCATTTAAAATATCTAGACATCGGCTGATACCAATACAATTCAGAATAATTCAGATAATAATACTAATTATATTAATTTTAATAATAATAATAATTCCCCAATCTAAACTCTAGGGCTAAATTAGTTCCCAGTATCGCAAAACAAAATATTGCAATACTTTTGACATATCGATATTT
Organism: Astyanax mexicanus; assembly: GCF_023375975.1. Taxonomy (NCBI): domain Eukaryota; kingdom Metazoa; phylum Chordata; class Actinopteri; order Characiformes; family Acestrorhamphidae; genus Astyanax; species Astyanax mexicanus. The sequence goes on along the minus strand of NC_064418.1, from coordinate 50,213,428 downwards.
TCGTACACCCCTAGTTTATACTGGAGTGCCTGAGCCTGATATTCAGTGCCTGAGCCTGACTTGATAACCGTCCCAAACTTGGGTCGGGTCGGGTCGCACTTAAGAAAACACTTAAGAAAACACTTAAGAAAACACTGATGTAGGTGTCTGTTTTTAATGCTATTTTATTTAATTTTATATGAAGGTTTGACAAATCAAACTGTGTTTTAAATAAAAGTTAAAGCACAAGTTAGAATGTTATAATCACGCAGCTCTGATTAAATTAAAGCTTCACGTGTTCGAATTACGCACTTGACTTGCAGCACTGTGTGTAGCTGTTCTTAATAAGCATTTATCTTAAATAACAGGTCTACGCTTCTTCAGTGTTGCAATGTTTATTAACATTATTCTGAACAGAATTCGCTCATTCAAACAGTTATAAAATGTTTTTAAAAGCTCAGTTTTAATGCTTTACATGCTAAAAAGATGTGGGGTTTAAATCGGGCTCAGGCTCTTCATGACAGTTCATAAGAATAATAATAAAAATAACGAAATAAACTAAATAAAACAGAACATTTTTAAACAATAAGTAATATAAAACAAATAAAAATAACTTTTTATTAAAAAGTATAAAGTAAAGGTTTAATAATGGTGAAATAATATAAAACAAATAATAAAACACATTAAATATTGCAATAGAATATAGAATGAAATGAACATGAGAATAAAACTAAGAACAACAAAGTCAATCAAATAAAAAATATATATTCACAAAGAACAGAAAAGAAGCTAATAGAAAGTTAAGCTAAAAATAATGTTTTTAACAGTTTAAAAAAAAAGCTATTTTACCACTCAAGGCCTGACTAATATTAATTGGTAAAAAGTTACAGATTTTTGTAGCGTAAAAACAGAAAGCTGCTTCACGCCTTTACGAGGCGGGCCGGGTTTGGGCAGTATGTGCACAGGCTCGAGCCTGATGAGCCTGATCTAAACTCTAGTTTATACCCTTCTGTTATTGGAGGAGCTGTACATTAACATTAGAATACATGATGTACTCCACACTTGGTTCCTCATGGAACCAGAATTGTCTGTTCTGTAGCATCAACAATTAAAAGCACTTTTATATTAAAGAGTGAATGTTTTACTGTAATATTACTGTTGGCTTCAGGGAGGAACTGGTAGGAACTGGAATGGCGCTCTGTTAGTTGCTGTAATAGTTGTGTGTGGTTGTTCCTGTGGTTGATGCCAGCGCTGCGTGCCCGGGCTCTGTTCTGGGCACAGAGTAACACCATGTGCCGAATACAGAGTGTTCCCCCAGGCAGAAACACAAAGAACCCACCAAAACCTCCGGAACCGAGGCGTGGAGCAGAACACGGACAGCCAGAGGACAGGAGACCAGTCCTGTAGAATTATAAATATATAAAGTTCAGTAGGTCAGATCTGCTTTATTTTACTTTATATTCGGTAAATGTTTATTTGCACCGATCAAACTAAATATTATGATCCATTATGATCCTATTTTCAGCTAGTCGTATAATATAATAATTCCACTCTGTAGTTGTTTGTGTTTCTCTGTATACTTTATTTCTATTCTCCCTGTTCTTCAATAGGAAAAAAAACACCACATAGATACAGCTATTATTATGATGTATGGGTTTAGGGGTGGGGCTGAAGGGAGAGATGATTGGCTGAGCTGCAGCAGTAGCAGTGTGCCTCTGATAACGATGAGACTCAGATAGTTGGACATCAGCAGGGAGATGGTATTAATGATTGATTGATTGATTGATTGATTGATTGATCGATCAGCATATTGTGATCTGTCTTTGTACCAAAGTACACGGAAACATCATCCTCTCCAATAGCACAGTTAAACCTGAGAGGAGCTGTGGAGACAGAAATGACCAAAATAAGTGTTTTTAAAGGAAATGTTTATAAAATTTTAGGCAGGAATTCTATTATTGAAAAAAAAAAAAGATTTAGGGTTTATTGGGTATTTTATTGTGTTTTAGTGCAGTGTTCTGTTTACAGTGTTCTGTTTACAGTGTTCCAGTACCGTGTTCCATTACAGTGTTCTGGTACAGTGTTCTGGTACAATGTTCTGGTACAATGTTCTGGTACAGTGTTCCGCTACAGTTTTCGGTTACATTGTTTCAGTACAGTGTTCCGTTAAAATTTTTAGTTACAGTGTTCCCTTACATGTTCCAGTACAGTGTTTCTTTACAGTGTTCTGATACGATGTTCTGGTGCAGTGTTCTGTTACAGTGACCTGGTACAGTGTTCCTTTAAAGTTTTTCGTTACAGTGTTCCAGTTACAGTGTTCTGGTACAGTTTTCTGTTAGTGTTTAGGTGCCGTGTTTAGGTGCCGTGTTTAGGTGCCGTGTTCCAGTGCAGTGTTTAGGTGCAGTTTTCCGGTGCAGTGTTCTGGTGCAGTGTTCTGGTGCAGTGTTCTGGTGCAGTGTTCTGGTGCAGTGTTCTGGTGCAGTGTTCTGGTGCTGTGTTCTGGTACAGTTTTTGGTTGCAGTGTTCAGGTGCAGTGTTCAGGTGCAGTTTTTGGTTACAGTGTTCAGGTTACAGTGTTCAGGTTACAGTGTTCAGGTTACAGTGTTCAGGTTACAGTGTTCAGGTTACAGTGTTTTGGCTGCAGTGTTTTGGCTGCAGTGTTTTGGCTGCAGTGTTTTGGCTGCAGTGTTCAGGTTGCAGTGTTTTGGCTGCAGTGTTTTGGCTGCAGTGTTTTGGCTGCAGTGTTTTGGCTGCAGTGTTTTGGCTGCAGTGTTACAGTGTTCAGGTTACAGTGTTCAGGTTACAGTGTTCAGGTTACAGTGTTTTGGCTGCAGTGTTTTGGCTGCAGTGTTTTGGCTGCAGTGTTTTGGCTGCAGTGTTTTGGTTGCAGTGTTACAGTGTTCAGGTTACAGTGTTTTGGCTGCAGTGTTTTGGCTGCAGTGTTTTGGCTGCAGCTTTTGGTTGCAGTGTTCCGGTGCAGTGTTCTGGCCTCGGCTGAGCCAGTTGGGTCCGATTGGGCTGACAGTTTAATGCTTTATGCTGAAGATCTCCACATGCAGGATCAGAGGACTGAAGGTGAAGGACCTCAGGCGTTTGGGGGTCAGTCAGACGCAGGGAGGAATGTTCACTTCCTGTCGGACTCTGGAGGACGGGTTTGATTATTGTCTGGATTTATTCTGGTTCTGTTCGTAAGAGATCTCTCCGGCTCTTCAGCTCTGAGGAGAAACGGAAAAGACTGAAACGCTGGCTGAGCCTGAAACACTACTTAAAGTGGCGGTAATGTAAGCAGTGTGACACTTTCACTCCAAACACAGGGACGAGCGATGGCTCGAGACGAGAGAGAGAGAAAGAGTTCTTCTCTTCTTCTTTTCTCTCGGTGGTGAATTTAGTGTAGGTTATGTAATCCAGAGGAAGTCGGGGACTGTCTTCACACGGTCAGATATTAATAAACTGTTGAGTTTAGCTGGAGACTTCCACAAAATGCACTTTTCACTATACAGTTCCCATTAGATAGGGCTGCAACTAATGATTGATTAATTTGATATTCAATAGGGCTGCACAATATTGGAACAATTTTATATTGCAAATGTAAATTCTTTTTCAACGATATATATCGCGATATTAAACAATGCAGGGCCCATGACGTCACCAGCTCCGCCCCCACCCAAGCAATATCTCGCGTCCAGACCAATCAAAAGCTGAGTCAGCGCTGAGCTCTCAAAACCAGAGAAAAACAGCAAAACAACAGTAATCTGCTCTTTAATCAGGCATTAAAAAGGCTTTTTAAAAGGTAAATAAGAGCGTTTGTTTTTCTGGGATTAAAAGCGTGAATTCAGCTGCAACTGGAAATATCTGCACTGCTAAACTGTGCTGGACTGAGGAGCACAGCTTTCCACACCTGCTCACGTTTACAAGCATGTGCCCCTCCCCCTCGTGCTTCTCAGGCAGCAGCAGCCTGTAACTCACACAGACACAGAGACAGCGCTGTGTATCTACCTCTTGTGTCAAGAATCAAAACATTGTAACATGACGTGTTTGATTTATTTGCCTGCGATTTGACTATAGCGCATGCGCTCATCACAATGACGATGCTTCAACGTTATATCGTCCAGCCCTAGTAGTCAAATAATTCGATTATTTTTTCAGATTAGTTGGCTAGTCGATTAGTTGGCTAGTCAATTAGTTGGCTAGTCGATTAGTTGGCTAGTCGATTAGTCTGTGATTATTTCTGCCATCTCTAAAAAACAGAAACAGCTGAACATTCAAAAGCCAGATAAATGTCCACATGTTCCTTAAAGAGTAACTAAACCCCCCTGATTTTAGCTGACTCCACCCTCAGCTCAAATTTGAAAAAGACTAAAAAATTGGGAGGGCACTGGGTGATGTATGGGTTTAGGGGCGGGGCAGGAGGGGAAAAAAAGAGAGCTGATTGGGCTGAGCAGTGTGCCTCTAATAGCATTGAGACCCAGATGGTTGGAAACATCCTCCTCGCCTGTAGCACAGTTTAACCTGTGTTTCTGTCCCCAGTACTTAACGTAATGCGATACTATAAAAAAGAGAGATTAATTAAGGATAAAAATGGTAATTTTTTAGACTTTGTTTTTTTTCTTTATTTAGTTGAGTAGTTGTTTCTTCTCATAATCTGGATTAGAACATTACTCAAAAAGAGCTATTCACTGTATACCAACCTAAAATCTTATATTTTTTACAAAAAAACAAAACTTTTGTCACTTTGGCGCTTATTTATTTTTTACAGCTATTGCTTTAAAATGAATTTCTTTTTTTTTCTTTTTTTTTTTTTTTTTTTTTTACAAAATAATATAAAAAATATTTTTACACTGAACAAATTAAGAAGAATATTATTTTCTTCTCCTGTAAGGTTGCTGCTTTGGAGTTACAAGGTGTTAGCGTGACAGCGGTGATATGCATGTTAATCAGTTGAGAATAAATATTTAAGCTTCTACATGATGACTCACTGATCCTGCCCCCGAAGCTCCTTGTGATTATTCAGTTATTCAGACACTTCATCGTCAAAACAGCAGAAAATCAGCTGCATAGATCAGAATAATATTATAATAATGAAGAATAAACAGGGAGGTAAACACCTGATCAAACAGCGGTTATCATAAAACAACACGTTATATAAAACAGGAGTTACAGAAACGTTAGCTGTGAGAAATGCACAGGTGTGTTGATAAAAATTTTACTTTGGTGGATTGCTATTGTAACGGTGCAGCTACCTGGACGTGTCCAACAAACTCTTCTCAGCAGAGGAAACTGAGCTGCTGGTTGACGCTGTGAAGGAGCTCCAGCAGCTCATTTACGGGAACAGCAATGTTATTTTATTTACTATTCTGTTTATTGTTGATGTAAAAGTTGGGTTTGTGCTGCTGTGTGTTCATGTGTGTGTAATAAGTGGGGGTGTACGCTCGGCTCGGCACAGCGCCTGTGTTACCGAGATAGCGACGAGCGTCTGACTGTTGGCGTCTGTCTAGGTTGTATTCAGTCAGTCGAGCTCCTGTGTTTTCTGTTACCAAGATAGATAACAAAAAAAACATGAACTTTTAGACCTCAAGTAATGCAAAGAAAACAAGTTCATATTCATAAAGTTTTAAGAGTTCAGAAATAATCAATATTTGGTGGAATAATCCTGGTTTTTAATCACAGTTTTTTTCATGCATCTAGGCATCATGTTCTCCTCCACCAGTCTTACACACTGCTTTTGGATAACTTTATGCTGCTTTACTCCTGGTGCAAAAATTCAAGCAGTTCAGTTTGGTGGTTTGATGGTTTGTGATCATCCATCTTCCTCTTGATTATATTCCAGAGGTTTTCAATTTGGTAAAATCAAAGAAACTCATCATTTTTAAGTGCTCTCTTATTTTTTTTCCCAGAGCTGTATATTCAGAAGCACTGTTACTGTTTAAACGAGACAGTTGGAAGGTGTGAAATTAGACTGTTATTGGGGTGTAAGATAGCAATGAGCCGTAGTGTTTTCGGTAAAATAAAAAATGAGCAGAGCTGCCATTGTTTCTCTTTGGTTTGTGAGAGAAATCCACGGTGAGGAATGCAGAGATCCACACCCTGCAGGCTTCTGATTGGCTGATTTTCATTGTGTTTCCTCGTTGGGCACCCCGGGTTGGTGCAGGTACTCCATCCAGATGGTATGAGTAGCTTTCACTGGGGCCCTCATGTTGCATTGTTGTGCACTGATGGAATGATTGTGATAAGAGTGATAAGCTGCTATTTGTGGTTCTATAAGGTCTGAAACGGGCCCGTTATTGAGCCCTGTGGGACCTCAGGGAGGGAGACAGGAAGCCGTTACTCTTTCACTCCTCCTTCACGCACCGCCCGGCCGTGCCGCCTTAAACAATGCCACAATAGCGGGCAGTGCGTCAGATGGGCGAAAGCGTTGGGTCCGGAGCGATGCCAGTTGTAAAGGTCAGTCAGGGTGGAGGTGGAGGTGGTGTGGGAATCGGGTTTCTGCTGCAGGTGTAGCGTAAAGGCCAGCGCTCGGCGCCGGAGTTCGGTAAGCCTTATCTTGTTATGCTTGGACTCGCCGCTGCCATGGCAACCTTTTAACTCGGTAAGCAGATAGCGCCGTATCTAAGCCTCCTGACGTTGTGTTAACACAATAATATACTGTACATGTGTGTGTGTTTATCCCTGTGGAGCGTTTAGTTTAATATAAAAGCTGGATATTAAAGTAGAAAGTAGATTATAGAGCAGAATTCTTTGGAGTTATTTTAGCAGCAGTCTTGGAAAAATCATAGACTAGAATAAAAGAGAAAATTTCACATGAAATTGAAATAATTTAATAATAATAATAATAATTTACTCTGAATAGTATAGAAAAATAACATTAACCTTCACTATAAAGAACTTTTTCTACATTTTATACACTTTTATACACAAGTGTTTTTTAAGAACATAAATACTATAAAAAATACACTGAATTTAAGTGCATTTTAAAGCATTTTAATTTTGAGTTCTATTTGCTCCAAATAGCTGCAAAATACATGTTACCTACAGTTTGTAGGTGTATCTAAGCCGCCTGACGTTCTGTTAAGACAATAATATGCTGTGCTTATCCCTGTAGAGCGTTTAGTTTCATATAAAAGCTGGATATTAAAGTAGAAAGTAGATTATATAGCAGAATTCTTTGGAGTTTTCTTAGCAACAGTCTTGCGAAAATCATAGATTAGAATAAAGGAGAAATTTCCCATGATATATTATTAATAAACAAATGATTCAATGTCAAAATAATGTGTCTCTTGTGCTGCAACACTTTCATAATACCATTTACTCTGAATAGTATACAGAAATAACATTAACCTTTACTATAAGTAACTTTTTCTACATTTTATACACTTTTCTTAGCTTGGTTAAGATGAATAATACTTTTAAGTGTTAAAAGAACACATTTTTTTCTGCCCGATTTCAAAATGCAAGCTTTGTAAACTTATTTATAATAATTAGTTTTAATATCATCACTATAATTGTTGATGTTGTGCTTACGAAGCCACATTATAATAAGAGAGCAAAACTATACAAATACACTTAAATTCAGTGCAATTTAAAGCATTTTAACTTTTGATCTCTAGATGCTCCAAATAGCTGCAAGGTGTAGGTTAACATGTAAATGTCCTCGATCATTCTGAGATATTCTGAGATGGTGTGGTGCAGTGGATAACACCACAACCTGCTAGTGAGTGATCACATCATGTGGGAGACTCCTAACACTACATTGGCCCACTTCTGTAATAGGAATAATAGGAATAAATAATTATAATAGTAATTTAAATGCCATTTAATGAGATCTTTCTAAAATCATAGGGCCTGTTGGTTCCTTCATGATTCTGCTTTTCAAGATAAACTTGAACAAACTGTAACAAACTATTTCTTCATCCGTGGTGCAACAGACCTCTGGAGTTTGCGTCATTACGTGGTTGGAGTCGTGCCCGTGTGAGAAAAGTATAAAAGTGCATTACTTTCTAGCAACATTAGTTTTATATAAAAACAAACATCAAACACATTTCTCTGCTGATCAGCTTCAGTTCTGGTAACTGAATGTTTTTGATTGCATGCGTTTATTAAGATCTGTTTATTTCTCGGCTTCTTCACGCTGATCTCTTGAGTCTCGGGTATATATTTGATGAGTCTCGTGTACAGATGATATGTTTGGGCTGTGTGTGGCCTCGGGGACGTGGTCACGGCTCGCGGCCCGGCGGACGGGACTGGGATGTGGGAACTGGTTTATTCTCTGTTCTGCAGAAAAAGAGGTCACAGTGTGCGTGTGTGTTACTGAGGGGACAGAATCAGGGGTTGGGGGTCTATAAAGCTATCGTTTTATAAATAGTGCAGATTTTTGGGAAGGATGTGGAGCAGAAGAGATGTTTTCTGGCAGGTTTTGGATAATAATAGCGGCGGTGTTTATTCCAGCATGCTGAGCAGAAACAGCTGGACAGTGCAGGGAACGCTCTGATGCTCCGGGCTTCCTGAACATCCTGGTGTTTGTCATGGACACACATTTTTATCCTCAGTTTCCCTTTCCTCTGTGTTGTATATTGGTCAGCTGAAACAGCTGGAGGATGACACTCATGTGTGGATGCTGAAAAAAGATCAAAGGCTGTGATATTTGGCGGTTTTCTATGAGGAAATAAAGCAATGACTTGGGATAGTTATTTAATCAACACCATTTTCTCATTAACCAAAAACAGTCCCTCAAGTCGAGAAGTCGATAAGCGAGAAGTCGATAAGCGAGAAGTCGATAAGCGAGAAGTCGATAAGCGAGAAGTCGATAAGCGAGAAGTCGATAAGCGAGAAGTCGATAAGCGAGAAGTCGATAAGCGAGAAGTCGATAAGCGAGAAGTCGAGAAGCGAGAAGTCGAGAAGCGAGAAGTCGAGAAGCGATAAGTCGAGAAGCGATAAGTCGAGAAGCGATAAGTCGAGAAGCGATAAGTCGAGAAGCGATAAGTCGAGAAGCGATAAGTCGAGAAGCGATAAGTCGAGAAGCGATAAGTCGATAAGCGAGAAGTCGATAAGCGAGAAGTCGATAAGCGAGAAGTCGATAAGCGAGAAGTCGATAAGCGAGAAGTCGATAAGCGAGAAGTCGATAAGCGAGAAGTCGAGAAGCGAGAAGTCGAGAAGCGAGAAGTCGAGAAGCGAGAAGTCGAGAAGCGAGAAGTCGAGAAGTCGATAAGCGAGAAGTCGATAAGCGAGAAGTCGATAAGCGAGAAGTCGATAAGCGAGAAGTCGATAAGCGAGAAGTCGATAAGCGAGAAGTCGAGAAGCGAGAAGTCGAGAAGCGAGAAGTCGAGAAGTCGATAAGCGAGAAGTCGATAAGCGAGAAGTCGATAAGCGAGAAGTCGATAAGCGAGAAGTCGAAAGGAGATAAGCAAGAAGTCGATAAGTCGATAAGTCGATAAGTCGATAAGTCGATAAGTCGATAAGTCGGGAAGTCGGGAAGTCGGGAAGTCGAGAAGTCGATAATCGTTACGCGAGCAGTCGATACGGGAGGAGTCTGTATCCCAACTCAATCCCTCAAATCAGTCAATCCTTCAATTCAGTCCCTGAGAAAATCCTTCCAGGCAGTCTTCATTTAGCAGTCCCTCAAATCAGTCTGAGACCTACAGTCAGTCTTCCTCAGGTCAGTCAGTCCCTGATGCAGTCCTTAAGTTCAGTCCCCCAGTCAGTCTATATTCTTTGGGCAGTCCCTCAAATCAATCTACCAGTCGTTCCGCACCAGGTGTTCAAGTCAGTCCTTGACTCAATCCTTAAGTTCATTCCACCAGTTAGGCAGTCATCATTTGACAGTCCCTTAAATTAATCTATGATTCAGACCCAAAGTCAGTCCCTATCAGTCGGTCAGTCCCTATCAGTCAGTCTCTCTTAGTCGTTCCCTGTCGGTCATTCCCTAATGGTCGGTCTCACTTCGTTGGTCTCACTCAGTCGGTCTATTAATTGGTCCCTCAAGTCACTCCCTCAGGTCAATCTCCATGTCAGGCAGTCTCCATTAGGCAGTAGTTCAAGTCTGAGCAACTTGATTGGACTGTGTTTAGTCCCCCAGTCTCCATTGGGCAGTCCCTCAAATCAATCTATTAGTCGGTCTCCCTCAGTTGGACCATGAACCAGTCCCTCAAGTCAGCTCATGACACAGTCCTTCAAGGCAGTCTCCATTGGGCAGTCCCTCAAATCAATCTATGAGCCAGTCTCTCAGTCCCTCAGTCATTCTCTATCAGTCGGTCTCCCTCAGTCGATCCATTGTTTCAGACCCTCAAGTCAGGCAGTCTCCATCAGGCAGCAGTTCAATTCAGAGCAACTTCAGGGTCTGATTTATGGAATGTCAGTTAGTTATATCAGTCCTCTCCACAATCAGTAACCATAGTCTGTCCCCCAGGTCAGTGTCCCTTTCAGTCAGTGTCCGTCTCTCAAGTCAGTCTCTCGTGTCAGTCCCTCTTCCTACACCACGAAAAATAGAAAGGATTAAATGCAAATGCTAAAACCTTTGTTTACCTTGTTCATTTACTTAGCTTGTAGGCATCATAAGCATAAACGATTATTGATACACTGGTTCATTGATTAAATCTTGAAAAGGATTCAATCCATCACTGCAGTCATGCTAAAATCTTGTATTTCCAGAAGCTGCATTTCTGCTGTTTTGACCATGAAGAGTCTGAATAATCACTCTGAGCTTCAGGTGCAGGATCAATGAGTCATCATGTAGAGGCGTAATGACTGCTTAAATATTTATTCTCTACTGATTAACATGCATATCACTGCTGTCACGCTAACGCTAACACCTTCTAACTCAAAAACAGCAGCATTAATGGAGGAGGAAATGATTTTAATTTTCATGAAAGTCAATGTATATATACATATATATCAAATAATGCAAAGAAAACAAGTTAATTTTCGCCATTTTCATGCATCTTGGCATGATGTCCTCCTTCACCAGTCTTACACACTGCTTTTGAATAACTTTAAGCAGTTCATTTTGGTGGTTTGATGGCTTGTGATCATCCATCTTCCTCTTGATTATATTCTAGTGGTTTTTAATTTGGTAAAATCAAAGAAACTCATCATTTTTAGCATGTTTTCCAGAGCTGTATATATATTTTAAATGTATTGTACACCTATACGTTTGAGTTTGAGGAGAGTGTGTGATGATTTAGGGCTGTAAGCTTTTATTACTGGTTAACTACATTAGTAAATAAGCTTTGAGCCGTAGCTTCAGCGTGTAAAACTAAAGAGATTAAACTTGAGTTTCTAAACACGTCTCAGCAGATTGAGTGCACTAGTGTAAATAGTGTAAATTATTATTTTAATGTGGAGCGGTTGAGTGTGAGCTGTGTACAATAAAGGTCTGCTCACACACTTTATCATGTGTTTATTGGCGCTGGTGTCAGTGGGCATTGTCTGGTGGTTAATGTGTGTAATCATTTCTGAGTATTTACTCTGGCGGGTGTGTAAGTGTGTGTGTGTGTGTGTGTACGGTTTCCGGCGGAGTCTCTGTTCGGAGGGACAGGAAGGACAGTAGATGAGACGTGTCCTGGCTGGCGGGGGGACGCTCCTCTGTTCTCTCGGAGAGACTGTGAGGGTTTTCATAATATTTAGCTTTCCTTGTCAGGCAGGAATGAATCTCAGTAACAGATCATCTGAGAAGTCCTTCAGACGCTGTTAGCACTGCGCTGTGGAGCCGCCAGCCCTCAGATCTGCTCTCAAAACCATCATCTGTCCAGTTTCACAAAAAGAGGAGACACAAATTATTATAACCAGACCTGTACAAATTACACAGGCTGCAGAGTAGGGGTGGGCGATATGGCTCTAAAATAATATCACGATATTTCAGGGTATTTTTGCGATAACGATATACTTGGCGATATAGGAAAACTAAAATAATTAATTAATTTCAGGAATATAGTATAATAGTATAACAGTATAATCATAATGTGGCAAAATAAATAATATAGCATAAAATAATAAAATGCAGCAAAAAATATTGCAGAATATTTAGTGCATGCATATAAACTGCAAACTAAAACAATTATACAATAAATACACCTAAAGCTTCACAGTAAATAATAGACTACTTTTAATACAGAACAGCCCTATTATCACGATATGGATTTTTAATATCATGATATTTCTGTGTCACGATATATTGTATACAATATAATATTGCCCACCCCTACTGCAGATTCATACTGGATTTAAAAAACTCTTATAAAATTATTATCAGATGACAGGTGAGTACAGATACAGCACACCTTCTTACCTGAGTACTAACTAGAGATGTACAATGATATTGGAATTAAAATATATCGGCCAATTAGGAGTGTGATATATCATATGATACACACAATAATATCGGCAAAAACTTTTAAAAACAATAAAAAAAAAACTTAATATTGTGATGTTCCCTTTTTTCTTTTGTTATATGCTGTATTTTCTTTTAATTGTTTGTTTGCAGTTCATATGCAACAACTATGCATGCTAGTTTTTTGTTGTTACGATATATATATATATCACCAAGAATATTGGTGTTACAAAAATACCCTGAACTATTGCAATATTATTTTGGGGACATATCGACCACCCCTAAATGCTGACATATTTACTGCATGCTAGCCACCCTGCTACAATTGGCTTATGCTGACAGCGCTACTTTAAAACTCTTTGATTTAAGCTAAATTTAAATTATTCTTATTAATTTCAATGGATCACTTGTTTTGTATACCCGGCTAATGTAATTTCAATAAGTTTAAACATAATTTTTAAAAGTCTGTGTAAGAACCAAATAGATCAATATGTGTGAAAACTGTTTTCTTTAATTTTATCGATGGTATTCAGCTGGTTAAAAAGCTAAAATGCAAGATATACAGCTCTGGACAAAAATAAGAGAGCACTTAAAAATAACGAGTTTCTTTAATTTTAGCAAATTAAAAACCTCTGGAATATAATCAAGAGGAAGATGGATGATCACAAACCATCAAACCACCAAACTGAACTGCTTGAATTTTTGAACCAGGAGTAAAGCAGCATAAAGTTATCCAAAAGCAGTGTGTAAGACTGGTGGAGGAGAACATGATGCCAAGATACATGAAAATAAAAACTGATTAAAAACCAACCAGGATTATTCCACCAAATATTCAAAGATTTCTGAACTCTTAAAACTTTATGAATATGAACTTGTTTTCTTTGCATTATTTGAGGTCTGAAAGTTCTGCATCTTTTTTGTTATTTCAGCCATTTCTCATTTTCTGTAAATAAATGCTCTAAATGAGAATATTTTTATTTGGAATTTGGGAGAAATGTTGCCTGTAGTTTATAGAATAAAACAACAATGTTCATTTTACTCAAACATAAACCTATAAATAGAAAAATCAGAGAATCTGATTCAGAAACTGAAGTGATCTCCTCATTTTTTTTCAGAGCTGTATAAATGTTAGATTAGTCTATAAAGTTATATAGTTTCTCTTTGTAAGTTATAAATATATATATCGGATTTAATCGCTGGGTTTGTGATGAGCCGTCAGTATCTTGTCGTGGTGTTTCCGCTCTGTCAGGGTTGGGTGATGGACACTCTGTGAGCCGGAAGCTTTACTGAGCTGTGCTAACTCATCGTCCACATGCAGATGTTTTTATATTGTCTTGATAATAAAAAGAGAAATGCTGAAATGTGAAGAACAGCTAGAAGCTCTGCTAAACTGTTCAGTGTTTTTTTTTGTTTGTATTTACAGCATGTGAGTTTTAAACCCTTAAACAGGACATATTATACCACCATATATTTTACACAAGTTAAATTAGGTCTACATTTTTTTCCAAAAAATCACTCTTACCTAAAGATAAAGATCTTAACAGCTCTATTCTTATCAGTTTAAGTCTCTTTCAGAACGAGCCATTTAAGGGCTCTGACACTTTTATGCAAATGTTTATGCTGAGCGTTTACCACATGCTAGTGTTAGCTTGTGCTAAATGGCTCAACACAAACAAGCTAGTTCAGTCTTAACTGTTATAGAAGCACAAAACTCATTATTTGAAAGTTCTTAGATCTTCCTGCTCATCTGCTGACTCACCACGGACAATAAGTACAGATCCCTCCCTCAAACAAAGTCTCACTGGCTAATCATACTTTATTGCTATATCTATTTGCTAAGAAAATTAGAGTGATGTATAACACTTTCGGATATCCTGATATTGATGTGAAAAACGATAAATTAAGATCTTAAATGTTAGGTTTTAAGTTTAATTTAAAGGTTATTTAGCGTTTTTTGATTGTTTGAGTGTTTGATTGTACTCATTTTATCCAGGATAAGAAAAAGTTTGGTGTGAGCGTTCACTGGACCACTACCTCACTCTACCTTACTCTAACTCACTCTTCCTTACTCTAACTAGCTCTACTTCTCTCTACCTCACTCTTCCTTACTCTAACTTGCTCTACCTCTCTCTATCTCACTCTTCCTTACTCTAACTAGCTCTACTTCTCTCTACCTCACTCTTCCTTACTCTAACTTGCTCTACCTCTCTCTACCTTTTCCATACTCTACCTCATTCTACCACACTCTACAATCATCCTCTACCTCTCTCTATCTCACTCTAACTTGCTCTACCTCTCTCTACCTCACTTTTTCTTACTCTAACTTGCTCTACTTCTCTCTACCTTTTCCATACTCTAACTTACTCTACCTCACTCTATCTCACCCTTTCTTACTCTAACTTACTCTACCTCTCTCTACCTCACTCTTAAAACACTTGACCTTACTCTGCCACGCTCTACCTCATCCTGTCTTACTCACTTTCACTCTACCTCGCTCTACCGCACTCTACAATCATCTTACCTTACTCTACTTCACTCTACCCTCAGTCTTCCTTACTCTAGCTTGCTCTACCTCGCTCTTATCACATTCAACCTTACTCATGTTCACTCTACCTCTCTCTACCACACTCTTCAATCATGCTCTTACTCTAACTTGCTCTACCTCACCCTACTTTACTCAAGCTTTAAATCACGCTACCACACTCTACAATCACTCTACACTGTCCACACTAACCTCCTTCTCTATGCTGCTCTGCCTCGCTCTGCCTCCAGCCCTGTTATGTAACATGAGCAATCTGCACGAGCGTTATGCTGTATTCTTGATGTTATTACAGATCTTTTGATGAGTCAGAAAAACTGGTTTTGTGATCATGATGAGAATATGATTTATCATGCAGCGTTAACATGTAGAATAGCCTATTTAGTTGAATGTATCATTGTGAGCAGCAGTAGTTTAGCGCTGCTGTTTCACTGTTTCACTTTTTCTCCGTCAGTAGTGTTTTAGAGCAGTGAGGGTTTCACACAGTTGTTTATAGAGCCGACAGAACAAAACACCCTCTCCACTTCCTCTCTCTCTCTCTCTCTCTCTCTCTCTCTCTCTCTCTCTCTCTCTCTTTCTCTCTTATACAAGAAGACATGTATCAGTTTCTGCAAGAGAACAGAGAATGTCCCACTTCAAGAGCTGGTGTGTGTGAGTGTGTGAGCGTGTGAGTGTGTGAGCGTGTGAGTGTGTGAGCGTGTGAGCGTGTGAGCGTGTGAGCGTGTGAGCGTGTGAGCGTGTGAGTGTGTGAGTGTGTGAGTGTGTGAGTGTGTGAGTGTGTGAGTGTGTGAGCGTGTGAGCGTGTGTGTGTGTGAGTGTGTGAGTGTGTGAGTGTGTGAGTGTGTGAGTGTGTGAGTGTGTGAGTGTGTGAGTGTGTGAGTGTGTGAGTGTGTGAGTGTGTGAGTGTGTGAGCGTGTGTGTGTGTGAGTGTGTGAGTGTGTGAGCGTGTGTGTGTGTATGCAATCTTCATCAGTAAATAGCTGCACTCAGGAGGACGTGTCTGATTTCAGTATTCAGAAGGAGGTTAAAGGTTACCTGGAACAATAAATGATGATTATAATGATAATATTTACTTAGATAACCAGAAAATGTGTGCAATCCCAATTAGGGGTGTGACGAGACACTCATCTCATGAGACGAGACGAGACACAGAGTACAGTTGTACATGTGAGTGAAAAACTTGGGTGCAGATTCCCACCAATGTTCAGAGAACAATATTTAAAATAAGAAAATTAAAATAAAATATAATATAAAAAAGATATACACTAGAGGTGGGCAATAGTATATCGTATACAATATATCGTGACACAGAAATATCATGATATTAAAAATCCATATCGTGATAATAGGGCTGTTCTGTCTTAAAAGTAGTCTATTATTTACTGTGAAGCTTTAGGTGTATTTATTGTATAATTGTTTTAGTTTGCAGTTTATATGCATGCACTAAATATTCTGCAATATTTTTTGCTGCATTATATTATTTTATGCTATATTATTTATTTTGCCACATTATGATTATACTGTTATACTATTATTCTATATTCCTGAAATTAATTAATTGTTTTATTGTTTTTTCTATATCGCCAAGTATATCATTATCACAAAAATACCCTGAAATATCGTGATATTATTTTAGAGCCATATCGCCCACCCCTACTATACACATATCTTTACAGTATATACACTATACACAATACACTCAATAACAATACACATAATAACTTACACTATAGACAAATATATTGCACGATAATATAAGACAGAATAAGTAAATATATGATGCTATGATACTGGGTTTACGAGAACAAGACACGATTTTAAAATATAAAAAAAAAAAAACTTCAAAAATTAAAAATGACTTGAAAACTCAACAGACTGGTTTCTCTCACAAACTCTATAAAAATAGAAAAATGATAAATAAAAATTAATATGAATAAATATATACTTTTCTAGGTCCTTCCATTTGGGTTTAACTGAGAATATTGGAGTTATTATGGGATTGATTATCACAGGAGGAACATTAGGAACGTCTACAACTCTCTACGTCTGAACTGTTTCAGCGGTACACATGCATTACACACATGCATTACACACATGCATTACACATGCATCACACATGCGTTACACATGCATTACACACACACGCATTACACACATGCATTACACATGCGTTACACATGCATTACACATGCGTTACACATGCATCACACATGCATTACACATGCATTACACATGCATTACACATGCGTTACACATGCATTACACACGCGTTACACACACACGCATTACACATGCATTACACATGCATCACACATGCATTACACATGCGTTACGCATGCATTACACACGCGTTACACACACACGCATTACACATGCATTACACATGCATCACACATGCATTACACATGCGTTACACATGCATCACACATGCATTACACATGCATTACACATGCATTACACATGCGTTACACATGCATTACACACGCGTTACACACACACGCATTACACATGCATTACACATGCATCACACATGCATTACACATGCGTTACGCATGCATTACACACGCGTTACACACACACGCATTACACATGCATTACACATGCATCACACATGCGTTACACATGCATTACACATGCATTAAACATGCATTACACACGCGTTACACACACGCGTTACACACATGCGTTACACACACGCGTTACACACACGTTACAAATGCGTTACACATGCATTACACATGCATTACATTTCTGTATGTGTAGATCAATAAATATTATCCAATAAAGATAAAGTAAAGTGATTCTTCTCCGTTTCTGTGTCTCATTGAATTATAGGATTAACTGTGCCCATTGTAACCGTATGCAAAAAACAAATGATATTTAAGTATACTCAACTTTGGGGTGTAAGATAGCAATAAGCATCACGACACACCTTATGCAGGGAGTACAGTAGGGCTCCAAGACTTTTTTTCTTCCGTGTGTTGGAGTCATTATAAATGTGAGAGATTGACAGTAATGTGGATTAAACACTGATTAATCCGGACTGTATCAGATCAGGATTAGACTGTGATTAATCAGACTGTGTTCATTACTCTACACTCCCTCGTTTCTCAGTCATCTCTTTTCCTCTGTATCAGGATGAATGTCTTGCTCGGAGTGGCTGGCTGTAGATTAGCCTGAGCTCCACGCTCAGATAAGAGTCCTGGAAACAAAAGCTCTGACGTATTTCTGCTGTTTACTGTGTAAATAAAAGAGGAGGAGCAGAGCCAGTGTTTACCTGCCTACCTGAACTATTTACCACCCGGACAAAATCCACCGTACCTCACAAACTCACCTGTTTCTCACCTGTTTCTCACCTGTTTCTCACCTGTTTCTCACCTGTTGATCTGTTTCTTGTCTGTTTATCTGTCTCTCATCTGTCTCTCATTTGTTTCTCAAATGTTTCTCAACTGTCTCTTATATGTCTTATCAATTTCTTGTCAGTCTCTCTTCTGACTCTCATCAGTTTTTAGTATGTTTTTTATTCATCTCTCGTTACTTGTTAGTCTCTCGTTAGTATTTCGTCAGTTTCTTGTTAGTCTATCATCAGTCTCCCATCTCTCTTTCATCTGTCTTTCATCTGCCTCTCATCTTTCTCTCATCTGTCTCTCATTACTCTTTCATCTGTCTTTCATCTGCCTCTAATCTGTTTCATCAGTCTCTCATCAGTCCTTCATCTCGATTTCATCTCTCTCATCTATCTCTCACCTATCTCTCACCTGCCTCTCATCTGTTTTCATTTGTCTTCCATTCTCTAATTTGTTTTATCAGTCTTTCATAAGTCTTTTATTAGTCTCACATCAGTCTCATGTCTTTCATCTGTCTCATCTTTTTCCTCACCTGTCTCATCTGTCTCTCGTCTGTCTCTCATCTGATTCATATCAGTCACTTCTTTGTCTCTCATCTGATTTATATCTGTCTCTCATCTGTCCCTCACCTGTCTCTCATCTGTCTCATCAGTCTCTTGTCTGTCTCTCGTTTGTCTCTCATCTGTATCTCCTCTGTCATCTGTCTCTCATCTGTTTTTCGTCTCTCGTCTGCCTCTCATGTGTTTCTCATCTTTTTCCCATATGTCTCTCATCAGTCTCATCAGTCTCCTTTATGTCTCCCATATATCTCCCATATTTTTACGACACATCCACAATGTATGGCAATCATTTGAAAATAATATGTATTTTGTGATATCAATACTTTGCTCTATTGGCGCTACTAAAGTACGTTCGTGATTAGAATAGCTCTGCTGAGGTAAATGTAATGTGCTTTATTTGTTTGTCAGCTGGTATGTTGAAAATCTTCATTGTTGCGTAAGTATTTTTTAATTGTTTTAAATAGTTTTGTAATTGCTTTGACTTTTAGAAGAAAGACAAAAAGGTTAGTTTAGACTGTTTAGTTTATTTATTATTTAGGGGGGGAAATAGGTAAATTGGAAATTAACAAAAAGAAAAAAAATAAATGAAAGAAAGAACTTGTTCATTTAATTCATTTCTCAAAGTGAAACTGCAGGAATAAAGTTCATTTTCACAAGTTGTTTACGTGATATCTGCAGCATGTTTCAGAGTCTGCTGTATAAACAGGTGGTTTTATTTATTTGAATGCTCTCTGTGTGTTTTTACGCTGCAGTCAAATTAACCGCAGTATTGATCAGATCAGGTTTCTGAGGATCTTCTTTTTATTAAATGACTCAGCTCTCAGATCTCAGTCAGATCAGGGTATAGATTAGCTCTGGGACATCCCTCTCTGTTCTACACCCATTATTTATCATTTCTACTGTTGAATTTAAGCATTAAAGCATTTAATCTCATAACAAACAATGTTAAAATAATATTCCAGTGTTATAAAATCAGAGCCATAAACTGCTGTACATTTAGATCAGTTTTGCTGGTAAAATGTGTAAAATTCTGCCTGTTTTTGCTGATTTTGCTCAGTTTGATGATCATAGATGTTGGTGCTGGTTGCTCTGGTAGCAAACTTTAAAGTTCAGGTCGATTTAAGCAACAATTACAAACAGAAAGCTCAATTTTTTGTTCCCAAAGTGGCTGAGAGAAGAGGTTTTGGCTCATTTTCCCCCCAATATACTGAGCTCTGCTGTAGGGCTGCAACGATTATTTGATATAATCGACAGCGTCGATGATTTAAATTTGTCGAATACAAATTTATTTTTGTCAACTAATCATTAATTTGTAAGATAAAAGAGTAAATGATTGCATTCAACTCAGTTTGTGTCTCCAAAAGTGCCCAAACACAACAGAGTACATATTTAATCACTAAATATCAGCACTTTCCACGTTTTTAAACAACTTCCAGACATTTAAATGCCTTTTATATCTCATGTTTTATGTTTCAAGCTGTTTTTATCGTTTTCAGAGATGGAGGACATGGCAGAAATAATCGTTGACTAATCGGCTAAACGATTAATCGAAAAATAATCATCAGATTAATCGACTACCAAAATAATAATTAGTTGCAGCTCTAATCTGCTGCTCATCCCACAAACGCAATTTCCTTAAATATGTGGCTTCATTTTTAAAAGGAAATTTACAGGTTTTACAAAGTTATTAGATTTATTACCAAGAAGCAACAAAAAAATCACACAAAAACACACATTTTATTACAATTTAGGATCTGTAGTTACAAAACAAACAAAAGCAGACAAACGCTGCATCATTTAGTGCTGTGTTTGTGTTCCTGGTCAGCTGTTCCTTGTTTCCTTAGCCGTGCGTGTACTGTGTGTGTGTACTGTGTGTGTGTACTGTGTGTGTGTACTGTGTGTGTGTGTGTGTGTGTGTGTGTGTGTGTGTGTGTGTGTGTGTGAAAATAAACAGAGTATCTTCCTGCTTATTTATGAAAATGATTCTGGAAATAGCTGCAGTCTATTAATAGCTGCTGACCACAGGAAATGACTCGTAATCTCTCAACTAAACACTCGTTTCCTGCTCTCCTCACTTTCTCACTCCTTACATTCCCTCCATCCCTTCATCCTCTCTCCCTTTATCTCTCTCGTTCTCTCTCTTTTCCATCATCTCTCTCTTAATCTCACGCTCCCCTATAGACACTCTCTTTTAAATAGTTGAACTTGCACGCTCTCTCTCTCTTACTGTCTCTCTCATTCTCTCTTTCTCTTGCAGTTTCTCTTTCTCACACACACACTCTCTCTCTCTCTCTCTCTCTCAGTCTCTCTCACAGTCTCTCTCTGTCTGTCTCTCTAGCTCTCTCTCGTAGACTCTTTCATATAGTCGCAATTGCGCTCTCTCTTTCTCTCGCACTCTATTGCACTCTCTCTCTCGCTGTCTTGCTCTTTTGGTCTCTTTCTCTCTCGCGCTTGTTATTGCTTTCTCTTTCTTTCCCTCTCTCTCTCTCTCTCTCTCTCTCTCTCTCACGGTCTCTCACTTTTGCTCTCACGCTCTCAATTCATTTCAATGTAGCTTTATTAGCATGGCTGTAAGTTACAGTGTTGCCAAGCATTATAACAAATAACAACAATGATATGAACATATATAACAGACACAATAATAGCATTTATAACAAAAAATATTCATTATGATTATTATAATAACTACATTACTACAACCACTGTCTCTCTCTCTCATAGACTCTTTCATATAGTCACTTTTGCGCTCTCTCTTTTGCATTTGAGCTCTTAACTCCCTAAGCCCCGCCCCCAATTACTTACTTAACTTACTAAAGTTGTATATAAATGTATATAGTTAAAAAAACTTGTGGCGAAGAATATTGGTTGTTAAATTGTGTGAAACTAAAACACCAATAAATCTATAATTCCTCGTATTTGATTATTTAGGAGTATTTTATCCTCCTATATCTCGGGATATATCGGGTATAGTGATAACATCGTTTATAACATCACGCCCTGTGATTCCCACCACTGATAGCGAGTGTTCTCTGGGTGTGTGTGCAGGTGAGCGCTCCTCCGCTGTAGTGTTGTGAAGGTATGGAGGAGTGTGAGCTGTCCCCGGCCGGTAGGCAGCACCCCTGGAAGACAGCCAGTCTGAAGAGGATGGCCTGGGCTCAGAGCCGGGACTCCTGGCCGAGTCCGGAGACGGAGGAGCAGAGTCCGGACGAGCTGCTGCCCACGCCAGCTACAGAACACAAACCCGGTCCAGCAGAGACAGGTAATGTACCTCCTAATTACTCTGATTTTACTATTTATAGCTTTATGTTTGAGTAAAATGAACATTGTTGTTTTATTCTATAAACTACAGACTACATTTCTCCCAAATTACAAATAAAAATATTCTCATTTAGAGCATTTATTTACAGAAAATGAGAAATGGCTGAAATAACAAAAAAGATGCAGAACTTTCAGACCTCAAATAATACAAAGAAAACAAGTTCATATTCATAAAGTTTTAAGAGTTCAGAAATAATCAATATTTGGTGGAATAACCCTGCTTTTTAATCACAGTTTTTTTTTCATGCATCTTGGCATCATGTTCTCCTCCACCAGTCTTACACACTGCTTTTGGATAATTTTATGCTGCTTTACTCCTGGTGTAAAAATTCAAGCAGTTCAGTTTGGTGGTTTGATGGCTTGTGATCATCCATCTTCCTCTTGGTTATATTCAAGTGCTCTCTTATTTGTTTCCAGAGCTGTGTGTATATATATATAAAACCTTAAAAATAGATCAAACTGATTTCCATGTGGGTCAGCCAGACGTCTTCCTGTAGCAGTTTTCTCCAGAGAGTCCAAGAGTCTATTTGAAGGTGTAGGAAATAGACAAAGAATTTAGAAATTTACATGATTTAACATCTATTCCCAAAGCTCAGTTTTTCTTAAATGCCTGGCCGTTTACTGCTAACTCTCTGGATTTTGTACCATTTAAGGTTTTTCACTCAGCTTGAAGAGCTTAAGATAAACGGAAAGCTATTGGGTGTGTTCTAACTAAAATGTTTTACAGGTAGTATATGTTGGAAAAATATAGGAAAAATTATATAATCTTTTATTTGAACCATTTTATTGTGATTTTAATAAAGTTTAAACTGTAAATAAAGTTGAATCTAATCTAGTTTATGTATAACCGACACAAAGCACATGATTTCATAAAGTAAATGCTATGAAATTTCCCTTTAATTTGTGTTTAAAACATGATAAAATACGATAATTAGCACTTTTTCAGGCCGGGACTGTGATTGTAGGGGTTAAAGTTCCTGCAGAAGAGTGGGAACTGCAGGGTTTTACTGTGTGAATGTGGGCAGGATGCTGCTGTCGGGGTTTCGGGTTGTTAATCACGGTTTTTGTTCACTTCCTTTACATGTGTTTCTCTGTCTCTTTGTTCTCGCTGCTTTTAGGACCCATCCCCAGTAAAATCGCCAGTTGGCTGAGAGAGTGCAGGTAGGACTTTCCCATTCAAATGCATGCAGCGTGTGTGTGTGTGTGTGTGTGTGTGTGATCTGAATGTCTGATGCTAGGTTAAACAGAGTGGTGGGAGGTTGGTGTTAAAAGTCGTCTCCTCTGTTTCTGTGGCTGGGTGGTTCTGGGTAATCCTCAGCGGCAGGTTGTAAATTTTGTTAGGGAGATGTTAAAAGCTCAGGCTCTGGTGTTAAAAGTGGAGAATTTCTCCTCTTTAGAAGCTTTAGAGTCTCCAGAGTTCAGATTCTAGCTGTTTCTCTCTGTTCTACTGTGAAAAATTGGTAGAAATACACTTTAAAATACATTTACTGTTGTCTGTTGTTAGTTACTGTAACGTAGAGCTGCAGCGATTAGTCGACATAATTGACAATATTGATTATAACTCATTATGTCAAGTTTCAAATGTAGATTATCTGCAAGAGCCGGAGCTGGACCCAATTTCTAACCTAAAAAAATATATACATATGTATATATATGTATATATATATACATTTATTGTTCCTATGTGAGGATTTAGCACCAAAAACGTAAAATTTCCTAGCTCTGCCTCGCTCTACCTCCAGCTTAGTAGGTCATGTGAGCACAGTCTAAATTGTGAAGAACTCCCTCTGTTGCTCTGTTACATTATCAATTGTAATTCTATATAACCAGTCTATACAACCATCTAAATGTCCTTTAATCCACCTGCCTGTTTTTCTGCATATACAGTACCTCATGAGTAGGGGAGGAACATTTTTTTTTTTAACAAAACCCTTTGGTGGATTTTTACTTTCTGGATCTGGACTACCCACCTCTGTGTGTAACTATAGGTTTAAATAGGATCTCCGGTGGATTTGGTGTTTTACAGAGACTCTAAGACTAGGTCAGTATAGGCTGAGCTGCACTTAGCAGGGCATTATTACACATGTTGTAACATATAATGTAACATATGACATTGCAAAGACTGTTATTAGTGTAAAAATGTCTTTATTTTAAAACATTTCTAACTGTTGTTCGTCTCGCTACCTTCTGGTGTCGCAGTGCTGCTAGCCAATTAGAAGCGATTTGTTTGCTTGTATGAATATTCATGAGAAAAACCAAAATCCTATCGTTCTTCCCCTCCCACTCCTCCACCGGACTAAAGCAGCGCTATACCGGATCACCGGAGCATTGACTGCCACAGATCCCCTGAACTGCCATGTTTTAAGAATATTGTGCACTGTGAACCTGTGAACCTGTAACAAGCTGGAAACAGAATCATCTCCTAGTCTTTTCCTGCTTTATGGGTCTCAATTACATTTGTTTTAAATATTAAATGTTTCTTATTCACAATTAATATTATTCCTTGTTCCAGCTTGCTAAGACTGTTGTTGACTGTAGCTGGATTCTGCAAGGTAGGCTCAGACACATAATCACAGTTTATGTTTTGGGCTTAGGTTGTAATAATGTTATTAGGTGGTCATAAGTGGTCATAATGTTATGAGGTGGTCATAAGGTGGTCATAATGTTATGCTTAAGGGTGTATTGGAGTCGTTTCTTGGTGTAGAACCTGTATAAAGTCCTTTATTGCTAACATTGTTGTTTTAAAAGTGAAATATAATCTGTGCAGAGGCTCCATGTTTCTGAAACCAGCCGTGGAGGTGTAAAAATGCTGTGTCTGACCGACCAAAGGCCAGCTCTTATTTAAAGCTCATAAAACAGAGTTATTACAGAACATACAGCTCAAACACCATAAGATCCTGTTCAGAATCTGCTCATATTTCAGATCATACTGTAATATTATATATAAACACAAACATTCTTATACACACCACTCCTACAGAACTGCAGCAGAGTTTAGCTGTTACCTCTGCTTTTTACTCTAATTCTAAATGGGATTTATGGTATTTTCTAGAACATTTAACATGAAAACGCTCATCAGGGATTAATTACAAAATCTAAATGACTATAGCTCTCTCTGGATGGGATTAGTTTCTCAGGGGTTCGTCTGTGTTAAAAAATATTTCACACTTCTACTCTTTAGTGATAAAACTCCTGCATCCATACTGCAATTGAAAAAACAGGAGGAGCAGTGAGTTTTTAGGCTTCTTTTTCTCGGTCACATGACATTATCGCAGAGTTCAGTAGCTCCTCCATTTCCACTCACTGTTGTGTTTTTAAAGTGGATCTCCATGGAAACCGTGGTGCGCCCAAAGTTTACTCTAATTACGGTGCGCGGCAGTGGACAAATATCTATTTTATTAAAGGCGAGGAGACGAAACTCAGAGATGTGCGTCCGGACGGGACTAAAATTACCGGAGGAGCACGGAGTTCAGAGAAAAACAGTAGATAATTCAGCCTGTAATTTTCTCAGAGGACGTCTGAGAAAAACACCTACATGATCGTTCTGGACAGGAATAAAATCACAGA
Organism: Astyanax mexicanus; assembly: GCF_023375975.1. Lineage (NCBI taxonomy): Eukaryota > Metazoa > Chordata > Actinopteri > Characiformes > Acestrorhamphidae > Astyanax > Astyanax mexicanus. Next base: position 50,187,799 of record NC_064418.1, on the reverse strand, counting down.
GGATAAAAAACCCCATAAAAGAGAAAATTACCCCAAAACCCCTAAGAAACTAATCACATTCGGATAGGGCTTTGGAATAACCAAATTAGTCATATTATTAGTCGTATTATTATTATTGATAAACGCTGTTTTCTGCTCTGTATTCCAAAAATAATGCAAGAAATTGTATTTTAAGATTTTTCACTCTGTTAAAAAAAATATATAAACTTTTATCTGGAAAAATAACATTAATATGGTTAAGTCTACTGAACTGGAGACCTAGAAACAGAAAAAAAATATCTTTAACACCATCTACTGCATAAAAACAAAAAATATATAAGAACTACATCCCATTTCCATTACAATTTTTTCTAGTATAAACAGTGTAATATTTTCAGCTGTCTAGCAATTGCCGCTCTTTCATAGCTCCTATTCATCTCCTGCACAATCTGCAGCAACATTAGGAACCTCTACAACTCTCTACATGCTGAGATCAGTCTAAATTTATAATCATTTATTGTTCCTGATAACTTTTCTCTTCCTTCTGAAGAGCGTTATCTCAGTCCCACGCTTCCTCCTGGGTGTATCTATTGTTTTTGATGATGAGTGTGTTTAAGCCGAGTTAAGATGAGTGTATTTAAGCTGTGTTTAGATGTTAGGTGTTTTCCGATGTCCTGGATTGTTTAGTCAAATGTCTCTCTGCTCTCATGTGACGGGGATAAACATGGCGTGAGCAGCTGGGGGCTGATGTTTGAGTCTCCGTGTCGCTCACTGAGTCAATAAAGCATTCCTTCACTATCACTGCTGCTCCCTGAGCCTCCGTCTTATCAGAGCAGTGCTGCAGTTCTCTCAGAGCTGGAGGGACAAGGGGACGTATACTCAGTACTGGAGGGACAGGGGACGTATACTCAGTTCTGGAGGGACGGTGGACGTAAAAAAAGCACTGGACGATTTGTGGATATACACCAATTTCTGGATGGTTGGTGGATGTTTGCTCAGTGCTGTGCAGGCAGGGGGACGTATGCTAAGTACTGCATAGTTGGTGGACATACAGTTGTTCTGGACAGTTGTTGGACATAAACCAAGTACTGGACAATTGGTGGATATACACCAATTTCTGAATGGTTGCTGGACGTACGCTAAGTACTGGACAGTTGGTAGACATACACATGGACATACACATAGTGCTGTAGGGTCAGGTGGACATACACTAAATACTGGACAATCGGTGGACATACAGGATGTTCTGGACGTTGGTGGACGTACACTAAATTCTGGACGGTTGGTGGATGTACGCTAAGTACTGGATATACATCAATTTCTAGACAGTTTGAGGACATACACTAAGTACTGGATGGTTGCAGGACATATGCATGGACATACACATAATGCTGTAGGGTGAGGTGGACATACTGCAGGTTCTGGACAGTTGTTGGACATACACTAAGGACGTACGCTCAGAGTTAGAGGGACAGGGGACGTACGGTTAGCTCTTAGCTAAAGGGAAAGGAAGCTAACTCAGTCTTGAGAGTTTGGTGGATGTATACTTTGTCCTGGAGACACAGAGGACGTATTATTAGTGCTGTGGGGACAGGGGACATACAGGGACATACGGGTGTCTCAGTCCTGGACGTTTAGTGGACGTACGCTCAGTGCTGGAGTCTCTGAGCTGGAGTTTGATCTGTGTCCGGAACTACAGCGGCTCTGGTGTTGTGTAACGTGGACAGAGCTCAGGGCTTCAGCGTGCGTTCATTACCCGCGTGTGTGTGTGTGAGAGTGTGTGTGAGTGTATGAATGTGTGTGTGTGTGCGTGTGTGTGTGTGTGTGAATGTGTGAATGTGTGTGTGTGTGTGGGGTAGCTGCAGGCGAGTGTGTGGATGAAGGTCTCGGCGGAGAGTGACGGCAGTGTTCTGTAAGTGTGTGTTTTTTTACCCCAGTAAACATTTAGCTTTAGCAATGCTAACAGTGTGTGTGTATGCTAATGCCTGTAGTATGTTTCCTTATTGTGTGTGTGTGTGTGTGTGTGTGTGTTTGTGTGTTAGGCTGAGAGAGCATCAGTTAAAGTAAAGTAGTGAAGAGGTAGAGTTACAGGTATACAGTGAATAGTGAATATTTGAGTAATGTTCGAATCCAGGTTATGAGAAGACAAGAACATAACATTTTAAAATTTTAGAAGAAATGAAGGTCAGTAAATCTCAAAAAAGAAGAATTTCAAGTACTTTGAAAGTATCCTCAAGTGCAGTCATCGCAAAGACAGGAAAGGAAGAGCGAGAGTTTCCTCTGTTATACAGAAACACACTTAAAACACTGAATAAGAAGGGGTTTTCCAAACTTTTAATTGGTATTATTCTGTATTAGTGTGTATATTAAATAGTTTTAAGCTGTTATAGAATTGTGTAGTTGTGTATATATAGTATTGATGTATTGCTGTGTGTGTGTGAGTATGTATTAGTGTGTTAAACTGTGTATTGAGTTGTGTGTGTATATGTGTGTTTGCAGGACTCCTCTCGGAGCTTCTTTGGATGATCAGAGCAGCACTCCGTCCAAAGGTGAGTGATCTTCCTATAGATTACAACAGGGTGTGTACGAGTGTGTGTGTGTGTACACTGTATGTGTGTTAAGGGGTTATACTTTGGTCATGTACTATTAATACTCTTTACTTAAATAGTTTATATTACTTAAGTATAAATGTAGGTTATCTCTTCTTTACAGGAGTAATTATTTTACATTTTCACACAATTATCTGAACTTTCTTCCTATCCAGATAAATCTCTCCATCCAGATAGAGTGAATCTGATTGTGATTGGATGTAGAGAAGTATAAACATATACCATTCCCAATCCTATTGGTTTATACTGTGACCCCCCTGTTACTTTTATACTTTAAAAGTAGTTTTGAAACCATTACTTTTTTTAAAAAACACTTTTACTTAAAGAGTAAAAAACTAAAGATGATACTTCTTAATGTTTATGTTTAGAAGATTTATTCATTTCATTATAAACAAAAAACATTTTTACAGAAGAAAAAAATATGCAAATCACAAATGAAATGAAAGGCAGCAGAAAGAAGAAAAAAATCTTATAATATCTGCCCCTTTTATCCCAAAAATAATTAAGAACAATAGTCATTTTCCAAAAAAACAAAAAACTAGACAAAAAACTTCAAATCCTTCTCAAACAACAGTTTATATAGTTACACATTATACTATTTCATATTTTTATACAGACTATACAGCTTTTATCATTTTTATAAACACACACATTGATCTAGCATTTTTAACATCACAAATGATTTAAATTATTCCATAATCTTATTCATTTCTTATCTAATCTTATTTAATCTTATTATTAATAACTTCTACAGAAGTATTTTTTATTAAACCTGAGTATCTATACTCTATTCTATCTACAGAGTAATGCCTTAGTTTAGTAAATGTTCCAGTTAACAGTGTGTCCAGATTACTAGTAGTGCTATATTACAGTTTCTCACTGTGCTGATTTCAGGAGGTGTCACTTTTTTGTAAACTTTACACTTTACGCCATTTTACTCAATGCATACGTTTTCAGATCTTTCAGATTCCCATTGTTACGGTCCTTAAACATTTTATCTATAAAGAAGAAACGATTAAGCGCAGATACTTAGTTAAGACTCTTCTGGATCTGGGAGACAGCGGCAGGTCGGTATTTATTATATTCTGTAGTTATAGACTATTTTTGCTCAGTTTCTATAACCTAGATGTAGGCGATGAAGTTGGGAACATGAAATTGTCCAGAATCTCTTGGTTTGTTGAAGCATTAGGAGTTTCTTTCACTGGAACTAAGGGGCGGAGCCTAACTCCTGAAGAACAGTCCCACACCACAATCATAATGATCCCCCCTCTACCAAACTTTACACTCAGCACAGTGCAGTCAGACAGTTATTGTTCTCCAGAGAACACGTCTCCACTGCTCTAAAGTCCAGTGAGATACACAGTGGTCCTGAGTTTAGTTAGAGAGAGAGAGAGGGTTTATGGGTAAAGGGCTGTAATGACGGTTATCACCGCAGTGTTCCTGCTCTCCTCTGATCTGTAATCAGTAATAGAGCGGAGGGTTTAGTGGCGTTTCCTTGTTTGGAGAGAGTCTGCAGCAGGGTGGGATCAGTCCTCCATTAATACACTGTAATAAACCTCTGATCAGAGAGCAGCCTGCCTCTGCTCCTCTCACTGTTTACTTTATATTATTATTATTATTATTATTATTATTATTATTATTATTATTAATTTACTACTTTATTACTCTGAGGCTGATATGGAGGTTCCTGGTCAATATCGCTTATATAAATGTCTCCATGTCCACTTCTACCATCCTTAAACCGAAAAAAAGGAAAAGAGAAAGATGATTAAAGACAAAAGGAATGAATTACAGGAAGAAAAAGGCATGCAAAAAGATATAGGAGTGAAAATAAAGGGAAAAGGGAGTTATTACAGAAAATGCAAAAGCCTTCCTAAAAGAGATGTACACGCCGACATCTCACAGTTAGAGCAAATAATCTGTAATGGATGATTTACATTGTAAAAATCCAGCAGATCTGTAAAATATATCAAATCTGATTTAATTCAAGAGTGAGCATCTAAATACTGTTTTTACTCTAATTTAGGATGATCTTCATGATCTGCAGTTTTTGGAGCTCTTGATATAGTTGATGTATTTCCTTCAGGTTTAGGTTTAAGAATTAGTTTAAAAAGTGCATCAACAGCATAAGCAATAGTCACATGATCTTCAGTAACATACAGTATAATTCAGTTGAAAACCACCATAAAGATATTTAAACATGAGTGTGTGTGTGTGTGTGTGTGTGTGTGTGTGTGTGTGTAGGGTTAGTCATGCTCAGGTGTGTTTGTTTTCATTGGCATTCCAGTCAAAAATTCCCCGACTGCATTATTCTTCTCTCTTGCTTTCTTAGGAAACGCCACCGTCCAATCACGTCTCACTTCTCACTTATGCACAGCGTTTTCCTCACATTAAACAGAAATAATGTAGATATAAGGAAATAAAATGCAAAAAATATGTATAAAATGTATGTGTCATTAGGTGTGGGTGGTATGATCCAAAATAGTATTTAAAACAAATATAATTATATATAATTCTATACTTTTGCAATAATTATACTTTTTGTGATATGAAAAAACATTGGATTCAAAAACAATATGCTAAATGGAATTTTAAATTGGAGATATTACTGCATATGATGAAATATGGCACACCCCTAATTAAGATTTTCATCAGATTGTAACAGAAACGTGCTACCAAGAGTGTGCAACCAAGAGTATGCAACCAAAAAGTGTGCAACCAAGAGTGTGCAACCAAGAGTATGCAACCAAGAGTATGCAACCAAGAGTATGCAACCAAGAGTATGCAACCAAAAAGTGTGCAACCAAGAGTGTGCAACCAAGAGTGTGCAACCAAGAGTGTGCAACCAAGAGTGTGCAACCAAGAGTGTGCAACCAAAAAGTGTGCAACCTAAAGGTATGCACCCAAAAAGTGTGCATCTAAAAAGTGCGCAGCTAAAAGTGTGCTTCCAAAAAGTGCGCATCTTAAAAGTGCGCATCTTAAAAGTGCGCATCTTAAAAGTGCGCATCTTAAAAGTGCGCATCTTAAAAGTGCGCAGCTAAAAAGTGCGCATCTTAAAAGTGCGCATCTTAAAAGTGCGCAGCTAAAAAGTGCGCAGCTAAAAAGTGCGCAGCTAAAAGGTGCGCAGCTATAAAGTGTGCAACCTTAAGGTATGCAACCAAGAGTGTGCAACTTAAAGGTGTGCAACTTAAAGGTGTGCATCTTAAAAGTGCGCATCTTAAAAGTGCGCATCTTAAAAGTGCGCATCTTAAAAGTGCGCAGCTAAAAAGTGCGCAGCTAAAAGGTGCGCAGCTATAAAGTGTGCAACCTTAAGGTATGCAACCAAGAGTGTGCAACCTTAAGGTATGCAACTTAAAGGTGTGCATCTTAAAAGTGCGCATCTTAAAAGTGCGCATCTTAAAAGTGCGCATCTTAAAAGTGCGCAGCTAAAAAGTGCGCAGCTAAAAGGTGCGCAGCTATAAAGTGTGCAACCTTAAGGTATGCAACCAAGAGTGTGCAACTAAAAAGTGTGCAACCTTAAGGTATGCAACTTAAAGGTGCGCATCTAAAAAGTGTGCAAATGAAAGGTGTGCAGCTAAAAAGTGAGCACCTAAAAAGTGTGCAAGTGTTGTAAGGTGGTTGCTAAGGTGTTAATAGGAGGTTGCTGAGGTGTTGCTATGGTATCTGTGGTGGTTGCTGTGGTGTTTTTATGTGGTTGCTAAGTAGTTGCTAGGTGGTTACTAGGTATTATATTTGCATAAATGAGACGCTAGGTAGCTCTGGACGTGTGGGGTGTCTGAACCTGAGAATATTTAGTAAATTATTAAAGATTTATGAGATTAATTGTAATCTGTGGAGCAGGAGAGCTGGTGGATGAGCTGGTTTTTAACTCAGCTCTGCAGGATTATTCAGTAGAGAAGATCGTGTTAGAACCTGTCTGATTGTAGAAGCTCTGCTGGTAAATGACTCAATATAAACCCAACACTGAAGAGGCGTGGCACAGACTGAGGGCAACATGTTTTAAAACGAGATTAAAAAGACTTTTATTATGAAATCGCTGAATTTTTAACTGTTTTTTAAAGATTGATATAAAGTTTGATTTACATCACTGATCAATTCTGATATAAACCTCATGAACAGTCTGTAGCACACGTCTCCATAACGCTCAATAAAGATGATTTTATTTTGCATTTAATTTTAAAATTTGTAAAAATTAAAAAAAGGCTGTGCACTCATTGACCCTTGTACAGTGGGAACTGGCCACTCTTTTTTCCACTGCAGAACTTTTATCTTTATGTATAGAAGATAAAGAGTCTCCTTGACCTTAGCAACACAGGACCTGTACATTTATATATATATATATTTCCTACATAGTAAAATAATGAATATTAAAGTGATCTATCAGATTATAAAGGAACACATAAGGAATCATGTAGTAACTTAAAAACAGTGTTAAACAAACCTAAATACTCGAAAATAGTCTTATATGGGGAGCTGTTTGTTAACTTGCAGTTTCTGAGGCTGGAAACTCTGATAAAACCTATCCTTTACAACAGAGGAAACTCTTACTCTTCCAACCTTTCCTGATGAGTGCCAGTTTCACCATCATTATAACATTTTCGATGGTTTTTGCAGTGACTGCACTTGACGATACTTTTAAAATTCATGAAATTTTCCATTTCTTCCTAAAGTAATTTCTATCTTTATTTAGTTAAGTAGTAATTTTTTATTTCTTCTTAAAGTATTTTATGTTTTGTTTTATTGGTATAAACACCAATAACATGATGATCTGCTGGTGTCGGTACAGCAACCCGACAACATAATTATAATGATCCCCCCTCTACCAAACTCAGGTAGCTTAATAATTTAGCTCAGCTAACGTTACTATCCTAGCCCTGTACAGCCTGTTCCTTTTAACTGGACAACAGAAAAGGTGAAAACCTTTTCCTGTAGTAAAATGATACTAAATGATAAATAAAACTAAATAAAGCATTCAGCATCACTTGAGTAGAGAGTAAAAATGAACTTAAACCTGCCGTTTGTCGGCTCTCTTCCGTATCCCCGCATTTTATACAGCAGTGCTCTTGTATGCAGTAAACACTGCAATATTATTCCAAATAAACTAGTCATTGTTCTGTATTTTTACTGATTCAAGTGAAGATTTGTGGTTGAAAAATATTATTTTTCATCCTTTGCCATAATGCAAATCTATCAGTTATTCTTTATACAATTTAATGACTAATGGGCCAATAGAAATGCATCATTTTTACATAGATTTTTCATGAAAGTTAAGAATGTTTGATTTTGCTGTGGGAGACGGATGAAGAGCTCAGCTGAAGAGCTGCTGCTGGACCACTCCTTCTGAACTTTGGAGCCTAAATACACACACACACACACACACACACACACAGACACACGCAAACACGCAATTGTTGAATCTGTAGTAGCCCATCCCAGCCATATCCACTCACACAGTAACTGGGTCAATAGTGTCTAGTCCCTCTTGAGACCCGGAAAAGGCGAACTTGCTAATCACTAAACCACTGAGCAACTATTTTTTATTTTTGTGATGATTTAGTGTGTGAGTGTGTGTGTTTGTGTGTATTTCTGATTGTAAGGGGTGTTTAGCAACTTGTTCACAGATTTTCTGTCTTTTTATGTTTCAGGACTTCCGAAGAATGGCTGCAGCTTTGAAGATGACTTGTCCTTGGGTGCTGAGGGTAAGTGCTCACATGTACACTTACACATATATACACACACATATATACACACACACTATAATAATATAATAATACATATAGTGTACAGCACGGGCCGGCAATTAAGTTTGGCAAAATCGGTTTTGTAAAATGAAGTTGTAGCTCTCCAGCCCAGAGGGTTGTTGAACCCAATTGCAGAACAGTTGATCTCAAAGCAGGTAAACCCAAGAAGAAATTATAAAAAAATAAAATAAATAAACACACCGCTCCTCACGCGGGATCGAACTTGTGTCGTCAGGGTCACGGTCCAATAGAATACTCCTGCCCCAGCTAGTGAATTGGGACAAGGCCAGAACAAAACGCCCTTATAAGGAGATAGGGAGTTCAAGAACGGGCTGAAAAACGAGAATTGGCGGAAACTAAACTAAAGTCACGCCGAGTGCAACAAAAAGAAAGAGAGAGACAGGGGAGGAATGTAAACAAAAGCTCACCAGAGAAACATTTTATTTATAATTTTTTGTTATAATTTGGAATAATGGAAATGTATTGGCTAATAATTGGTTTATTGGTTAAGTGTTTTAACTCTGTCAGCTGAATGCAACATTCATCCATTTTTAATTGCACCAGTTGCTGACACATATGTGCAAATGCACTCATGGAACACACACTCACACTCACAGCTTGTCTTGTGCTTGTATAGAAGTCCCATATACCTAAACTATATATTAGCATGCTTAAAGTAATGGGACATAAACTAAAATCATGTCCCATAAAAGAGTCACTTTTAATCTGTTCACACAGACAATCTAGCCAGACGCTGCCGGTCACCATCATTACCCCCCACTGCACTGCACTGCCCACTGTGGGTGATAATATTATTTTCTTTGGTGTATTCCTTAAATACCTGCTAAACACAACCTCAGCAATGAAACGTCTCATCCATCCTCACCTGCTCTCACCTGCTCTTACCTGCTCTTACCTGGAGCTGGAGCTTCTTTCAGTTTCAGTTCAGAGGGAGTGTGTGTTTATGCTGGAGAGAATTGGTGAATTGCGTGCACACATGGTGTGTGTGTGTAAGTGTGTGTGTAAGTGTGTGTTCTTGGCTGTGTGAAGTGTCTCTGGTTAATGTCGTGGAGAATTCCGTCTCTGTTCTCAGGTCTGTACTGATGGATGGGGTAAACTGTCCTGGTTTAGACGTCAGAGCGCTGAGTGTTCGGGTTCTGAAGGACACGGGTCAGAACCGGGCTTTGATGTTGGTTTATAAATGATAGAGCTGCACGATAATGAGGAAAATATGTCATTTTGATATTTTATTTTTCTGTGATATAACAGGGCTTGGTCCGTAAATGAACTACAGATGTAGGCGATACAAAACCTGTTATTTCTCTGCAGTAAAATAAGTTACAAGGCCAATTACCCAACCCACATCACTAGTAAACACCCCAACACCAGGAGGGTGAAGAAGACTAGCACACGCCTCCTCTGATACATGTGAAGTCAGACTCCGCCTCTTTTTAAACTGCTGCTGATGCTGTAGCATTGCGCTAACGTGCAGAGGAAAGCGCAACGACTCGGTTCTGATACAGCAGCTCACAGACGCAGCCTTGTGCTGATCCATATCACCCTAGGAGGAGTGATGAGGGGAAAGAGCAGCATCTACTGTACTGTACCCACCCAGAGAGAGCAAGACCCACTGTAGTGCTCTCTCAGGGCTCTGGCAGCTGATGGCAAGCAGCATAACCGTGATTCGAACCAGCAATCTCCTCTATTATAATCATAGTGGCAGCGCTTTAGTCCACTGGACCACTTGGAGCCTGATTCATTATATTTCGACAGTGGCAGATTTACTTTATTGTTTTTATTACAATATTACAATTAGGATTTACTTATTTCATTCTTTCTTTATTCTCTCTCTCTCTCTCTCTTTTTGCCTCTCTATCTCTCTGCAGCCAATCATCTCCAGAGCAGCAGTACGAAGCCTGATGATCCCGGGTAAGTAAAACTTCTCACTTCTTTCTCATCGTTTTTTATTCAGTCTAATTTTAAGGTCATTCTCTCGATGGCCCGAGTCTGTGTTTTCTCAGTGCTCATATGTCTCTCTCTCTCTCTCTCTCTCTCTCTCTCTCTCTCTCTCTCTCTCTCTCTGTAGCTTCAGCATGCCAGCCAAGGAGAAGAGGAGTCAGTTCAGACAGAAAGGCCGGAGCATGAACTCCACCGGCTCAGGGAAGAGCAGTGGAACCGTCTCCAGGTATTCCACTCGATTTCAGTCTGTACTCTCTGCATCAGCTCACTTCGGGCTTGGGGGCGGGGTTTGGGCTGATCATGTGGGCTCGCCCAGCATTTTTTGGGGGTTAAATGGGATCTGAATGTCCATGCATTGCCTTTAGCATACCCATAACCTGTGCGAGCGCCCTATGCAGCTGCCTGCATTTATACTTCTGCATGCGTTCGTCCATCCGTGTCTCTACATCAAACACAAGTTTAAACCTTAAATGTATGTGTGGCGGCTCTACTTCACTACTCCTATATTTTTGTGTATTTGTCTGTCTATTTTATTATTGTATTTTTTCTCTATTTTATTTTGTCTTCATTTTTATCTATTTTAAATTGCTCTTGGGTGTAAACTGGATTGTGGGAATACAATTTCGTTCCACCTCATGTACCACACTTGATGTGAAATGACAATAAAATCTCCTTGAATCTTTGAATCTTTGAATCCTAGACCAATCACACCTGCTGATGTGTATTTACATTTTTGGGAAGATATGTGTAGGCTCCAGAACTTCTTTTTATTAACTTATTTTAACTGATTAGCAAAGTAAAATAAAAAGCAGCACATAAGAGATTCCCCTCCATTCGGCACATAATAACACTTTACTACATAACAACTACTTTACTACCCAGCCGGTCCTTAAACAGCATAAACAGTTTTAATCTCACTATTCTTTCTCTTGGCCATTTGTCATTATGAAAATGAAATAAATCAACATTTATAAATTGATTTTTATAAACTATAATGAAATTATTCGATTTTGAAAGTTGTTTTAATATTACTTTTAACCCATCTCTTACCCCTCTAGAGGGTGCGCCCACAGTTTTAATACCTCTGCTCTCAGACTGTGTCAGGACCCCAGGTTAAAACCCCCTGACCTACATGAATCAGATATATGCCTGGCTCTCTCTATGTGACTCCATTGGCTGTATGTAGTTGCTTTTTTTAACTCTCTTTTCTTGTTATCGACTGGTGCAGATATTAAACTTGCTAGATACATTATTTACATTCTATTTGTCTGTGAAACATCTGTGATCACTCAGTGCTTTCATTTCATGCGACAGAGGTCCACCTAGCATTTTTTTAAAGCATTTAAGGTCAAGTTATACTTCAGTGTCGAGTAATGCGTAGTCTATGGCATAGCCTGTGTGAGCGCCCTAAGCAGCTGCCCATATTTATACTTTTGTGTTTGTGTGTCTGTGTCCCTGCGGCGCTCTGCAGTTAGTGGACCAATCACAGCTGGTTCTGACGTTCTGACCAGTTCACACTACACTTCTGAGTGAGCATCTAGTGTACAATTTGTCTTCCTGCAGGGGATTCTGTCACCGATCTACAAAAAATGATTAATAACTAGAAAACCAGGCTAAAATTGACGTAATGTGATTGAGGTTTTAGTTATAACCTGTGTGTTTTCCTGCAGTGTGTCGGAGTTACTGGATCTGTATGAAGAGGACCCGGAGGAGATCCTGTATAACCTGGGCTTCGGGCGAGAGGAACCGGACATCGCCTCCAAAATCCCCTCCCGCTTCTTCAACGCCTCGTCCGGCGCCAAGGGCATCGACATCAAGGTGTACCTGGGAGCGCAGATGCAGCGCATGGAGCTGGAGAACCCCAACTACGCCCTCACCAGTACGTTCTAGATACAAATACAAATACTCGCTGCTGTCTGAAGCTTTATTTAGGGCAGTGTGTCAATGTGTCTTTGCTATCGTAGCGATGGGAAAAGTACACCTTTGCACGGCTCAAAATGAGCAGAATGCATGTACTAATTCTCTTAATTAATCATGGGTGTGGTTAATTTTGGGCATAACGTGAAACAATATAAATCAATCAGAGCGTCTCTTGTTCATCATTCTCTTTAAGAGTAGATCAGGTGAGCTCTGTCTTTGGTGGATTGCTATTGTAACGGTGCAGCTACCTGGACGTGTTCAACAAACTCTTCTCAGCAGAGGAAACTGAGCTGCTGGTTGACGCTGTGAAGGAGCTCCAGCAGCTCATTTACGGGAACAGCAATGTTATTTTATTTACTATTCTGTTTATTGTTGATGTAACAGTTGGGTTTGTGCTGCTGTGTGTTCATGTGTGTGTAATAAGTGGGGGTGTACGCTCGGCTCGGCACGGCGCCTGTGTTACCGAGATAGCGATGAACGTCTGACTGTTGGCGTCTGTCTAGGTTGTATTCAGTCAGTGGAGCTCCTGTGTTTTCTGTTACCAAGATAAACAAGATAAAACTCCAGAAATGTACCTGAACACACCTCATTTCCAGAACACCACGCCCATCAGTGTAGATATATTCAGAAGCTCTGCTGCTGTTTAAAAACAGGCAGGAGGAAGGAGTGAGAATAGACTGTTGGTGGTGGGGGGGGGGGGGGTAAGATAGCAATGAGCATTGTGATAAGCTTGCTTAAAATGCAATAGCTTTATTAGACCAGGTTGGTGGAAATTATGTGAAATAAGTCCCATAGTGTGCATGCTACCACTTTGTTAGCCAACATGCTAACAGCACATTAATGATGAGAATCACACCTGATTACTGGTGTGCTAATGCCGGAGTAGCAGTAGCCAGCATGCTAACACTACAGAAGCAGGTTAGTAGCGATTTGGGATGAGGCCCAAAGGCCCATAGTTTCACTAATTTGCAGGAATGTGACAGAACACACAAATTAATAGCCATTTAAGTGATTTAGCAACACAGCAAATGGAAAAAGGATCTATAACATAACAAACAGGTCCACACTGGTGCAGAACACAACAGCATGGTCTTATTAACCATTTCTCCCTGCAGTGGAATAGAGGCTACTGCCTGTACATGCTGCAGACGTGATGATGGATTAAAAGCGCGAGAGAGAGAGAAAAAGAGAGAGAGAGAAAGAGAGAGAGAGAATTTCCTCTCTAGCAGTTACTGGTAGCTGCCGCCCACAGCTTTTCACTCTCCCAGCTGCTGTATTTCCCATAGGATTGGTCTTCACTGGAAATCGGAAGAGTGAATTATCTCTCACTGCTCTTTCTTTGCTTGAGTTATTTAAAAGGGACATATTATATCTGTTTTTACAGTTAGAATAAGTCATGTTCAGTCTCACATAAAGGTAACGCGATCTCACCAGCTCTTTTCTTACCAGTTACACTCCCTTTCAAAATGAGCCGTTTAAGGGCTCTGACACTTTAATGCAATTAAACAAGCTAGTTTATGCTTAACTTTGATAAAAGCATAAAAAATCCTTATTTGAAAGTTCTTTCATCTCTCTAATCTGCTTACTCTTCATTAGGACAGTAGGTACAGATCCCTCCCTCAGACGAAGTCTGCTGAGGTTCTCAACCGGCAGATCAGTTTTTGATAATATTTGTCCTCTTTAACTCGTTAGATGCTGTATGTAAGTCATTCAAACCATTTAAACCACAGCATTTCTGTAAATGTTCATGGAAACATTGGAAGCATGTTTCACACCAGCGGCACATTTACACAGATCATACACAGGAGATCGAGGGCAGGAGAGTGATGTGGCGTGTCATCACTTCTTCTTCTTCTTTTTGGACAGTCAGCACTTGAGGTCTTTCTCTTCCCTCTCACTTCCTTTGGCCTGCTCTCGCTCTCTCTCGCTTCTCTCTCTACCTTCCTTCCTCCCTCACTCTCTCTCTCTTTCTCTCTCATGTTTTCTTACTCTGTATTAGTTATGAGTTATATCTGTAGTTGCGAGTGTGTAGTTGCGAGTGTGTAGTTGCGAGTGTGTAGTTGCGAGTGTGTAGTTGCGAGTGTGTAGTTGCGAGTGTGTAGTTGCGAGTGTGTAGTTGCGAGTGTGTAGTTGCGAGTGTGTAGTTGCGAGTGTGTAGTTGCGAGTGTGTAGTAGTTGTGAGTTTGTAGATGTGCGTATGTAGTCGTGAGTGTATAGTCGTGAGTGTGTAGTAGTTGTGAGTTTGTAGTTGTGAGTTTGTAGTTGTGAGTGTGTAGTTGTGAGTGTGTAGTTGTGAGTGTGTAGTTGTGAGTGTGTAGTTGCGAGTGTGTAGTTGCGAGTGTGTAGTTGCGAGTGTGTAGTTGCGAGTGTGTAGTAGTTGTGAGTTTGTAGATGTGCGTATGTAGTCGTGAGTGTATAGTCGTGAGTGTGTAGTAGTTGTGAGTTTGTAGTTGTGAGTGTGTAGTTGTGAGTGTGTAGTTGTGAGTGTGTAGTCGTGAGTGTGTAGTCGTGAGTGTGTAGTCGTGAGTGTGTTGTCGTGAGTGTGTTGTCGTGAGTGTGTAGTCGTGAGTGGGTAGTCGTGAGTGTGTAGTCGTGAGTGGGTAGTTGTGAGTGTGTAGTTGTGAGTTGTCGTGAGTGTGTTGTCGTGAGTGTGTTGTCGTGAGTGTGTTGTCGTGAGTGTGTAGGAGTTGTGAGTTTGTAGTTGTGAGTGTGTAGTTGTGAGTGTGTAGTTGTGAGTGTGTAGTTGTGAGTGTGTAGTTGTGAGTGTGTTGTCGTGAGTGTGTTGTCGTGAGTGGGTAGTCGTGAGTGGGTAGTCGTGAGTGTGTAGTCGTGAGTGGGTAGTTGTGAGTGTGTAGTTGTGAGTTGTCGTGAGTGTGTAGTCGTGTGTTGTCGTGAGTGTGTTGTCGTGAGTGTGTAGTCGTGAGTGGGTAGTCGTGTGTGTGTTGTCGTGAGTGTGTTGTCGTGAGTGTGTAGGTGTGAGTGTGTAGTCATGGGTTTGTGTGCGGTCGCGAGTGTGCAGCCGCGAGTGTGCAGCCGCGAGTGTGATGTCGCGAGTGTGTAGCAGCGAGTGTGTAGCAGCGAGTGTGTAGCAGAGAGTGTGTAGCAGAGAGTGTGTAGCAGAGAGTGTGCAGTCGAGAGTGTGCAGTCGAGAGTGTGCAGTCGAGAGTGTGCAGTCGAGAGTGTGCAGTCGAGAGTGTGCAGTCGAGAGTGTGTAGTTGTGAGTTTTAGAGATGAGCTGTAGATGTTGGAGATGTTCTGTCCTGATCTCTGGGAGGACGACCCTGATTATGGGAACGGGCACAAACACAAGGGTACTATTGTCACCCATTGGGGAGAGAGAGAGAGCGCGAGAGAGAGAGAGCGCGAGAGAGAGTGAGAGAGCAAGAGGGAGTGAGAGAGCGCGAGAGAGAGAGAGAGCGCGAGAGAGAGCGAGAGCGAGAGAGAGAGAGAGCGCGAGAGAGAGAGAGCGCGAGAGAGAGAGAGCGCGAGAGAGAGAGAGCGCGAGAGAGAGAGAGAGCGAGAGAGAGAGAGAGCGAGAGAGAGAGCGCGAGAGAGAGAGAGCGAGAGAGAGAGAGAGGGAGAGAGCGAGAGAGAAAGCGAGAGTGAGAGAGAGGGAGAGAGCGAGAGAGAAAGCGAGAGTGAGTGCGCGAGAGTGTCCGGCCGGGTTTGCATATCTCCAGTAGAACACAGAGCAGGAAGTGGAGCAGGAAGGATGTAGAGGAGAGATGTTGTTTATGTTTTTGTCCCTGGATGACCCGTTATAACGCTCTAGTCTACCCAGTCTAAAACTAACACACTGTACACATAATACATACTGGATATTTCATAATACATACTGAATCATTCATAATACATACTGAATTAATCGGAGTTGCTAAATAAGTCATAGCAGATACAGGGTATACTTCATTCTGTATAATTCATGCTGGACACTGTATACTCCATAACAGATGTGGAATAATTCATTGTGGATACTGAACTCATTTATAGAACTAGTATAGCACATACTACAATTTATACTGGATAGTTCATACTGATCACTGAATACCTCATAGCAGAATAATCTATTCCAGTTACTCAACAATTTATACTGGATATGGATATGGAACTATTTATACAGGATACTGTATAGTTTACACTGGTCACTGAATAATTCACACTGGATATCGCTTTATTCATAGGGGATGATGTAATAATTCACAGTAAACACTAAATATTTATATCTATACTCTAAGTGATTGCTAAATTAGTAATAACAGAAACTGAACAGTTTATACTGGATAGTGTATAATTTATAATGTGTATTGTTATATATAATTCATACTGGACACTAAATGCCTTTATGTTAGTTGTGCAATAATTTGTTGCTTGTTGCCAAATACGTCATGGCAGATACTGATCAGTTCAAACTGGATACTGGTGTGTTTAACTCATACTAGATAGTGTATATAGTTCATACTGGATGCTGATTACCCCATAGCAGTTAAAGCAGATAATGAGAAATATGTACTGGAGACTGAGTAGTTCATACCGGATGTGGTTTCATTAATCATAGTGACTGAATAATGAAAAGTGGACACTGAATAGTTCTTAGTAACTGATGAGTAATACATTTTAAGAGGCCGAATAATTCATAGCGGGTGGTAAAAAGTATATGGCAGACACTGAATAAGTATGTTAAATAAAATATAGAGAGTAATTCATAGTGGATATGGAGTACTTGGATGCAGACGTCAATACGTAACCCTGCTGTATTACAGTGATTAGCATTATTAGCATTAGCATTATTAGCATTATTAGCGTTTGTTTGGATGAAAGTTCTGCTGTTGTGGACGTCTCCCGTTTCTCCCACACTGTGCTGGTGACTTTTCTTACATAACATCTGTTTATCTCCCAGAATGCAGTGTGGGACAGAGAGGACGTCTCTCTCTTTCTCTCTTTCTCTTTCTCTCTCTCTCTCTTTCTCTCTCTCTCTCTCTCTCTCTCTCTCTCTCTCTCTCTCTCTCTCTCGCTCTCTCTCATGCCTGAACGCTTAGTCACTGTGGTGTTTTTGCTGAGGAAAGTCTGTACAGGCCGCGATAGCTCCTGTCTCTCTCTCTCTCTGACAGCTCTCTCGCGTCACTATCGCGCTAGTGCATGCATTGAGGAGTTGTCAAACTAAAAGTGCCTTTAATTTGCACTCGTTTGCTAGTTTTAGCTGTGTTTGTGAGCGTGAGACTATGATAGAGAGTTGGTTGGTCTTCACTAGCTGCAAGAAGAGAATCTCATTGGCTAATTTTTATTTATAAAACACTTTTTTTTTGTCTTTTTCACTTTTTTTGCAACTTTCTATCTCTTCTTTGATCTAAATGATTAATAATACGTATCAGACGCACTCCAGTGTCTGGATCACCTGTCAGGTACTGAGAGTTTTTAGTGGGAAACTGGCAAAATCTGCTTTTAGCTACAGAGCAGCAGCAGCAGTGAGCTGGAGTTCACTACAGGAAACTGGGATCACTTCATCATTTTAAACTTTTTAAAGTTTCTAAACAGCATTTTAATTATTTAAATATTTTAATTTTTAATGTGTTTTACTTTTATTTTTTTACTTTTTTTTATTATTATTTTTATTATCTTTTATTCTGATTTATTTTCATTCACATGTTTTTAGTTTATTATTATTATTACTATTAATTCTATACTATACATTTCTTATCATTCTTATCATTTTCTTCCTTATCTTTTTATATTATTATATTTTTCTCTCTTTTTTTCTTTTTAGGTGGTCTTTTTAAAAGTTTCTTTTTTTTTCTTCTTTTTAACGTCTATATATTTTTTCATCTATATTAAATGTCAGTTTAAAATGTGTATTTCTTTAATTTATTATTATTTTTTTTGTACTATTTTGTTCCTTTTTGTTTTTTAATTTCTTATTAAATGTTTTCGATCTCTTTTTTAAACTGTAAATGCTCTGTGGCATTGTAAAAGAGGAAACTATATAAAAAAACTATGAAAACTACAGTTATTGTCTTTGTTTGTTTGTTTGTTTCGTTTATTAATTTTTTTGTTTGTTTGCTTGATTAATTTGTTCCTCTCAGGTCGTTTCCGTCAGACAGAAGTTCTGGCCACGGTGGCGAACGTTTTCTCCGAGATCTACTCCCAGGTTTCGGGCCGGCCGCTCCAGAAGATCGGCACCAAGGAGGCGGAGCCTAATGAGCCCCTCCCCCTGAGGAGCAATAGCTCCGCCCTCAACGCGGTGAAGATCCTGAAGAAGAGCCTGACTCGCCCGAACCTCCTGAACTCTGCGGAGGGAGGAGCGTCCGCTCAGTCCGGCGGGACGTCCAGCACTGAGGGGACGGAGAGGGGACATCCTCAGGACCCTCATTCCGACTCGGAGCACAAACCTCCCAAAGTTTTCCGTAAGAAAGACTCCTCCTCTCCTCTCGCCACGGTAACGGAGGAGTCGGTTCAGGTGAGCCTGAGTTACAAAACACCAACTCTTACCTGAGATTGATATTAAATAAGAGACTGCTATTGGCTGAAATGTAAATGGGAGTTTTCGGGACGCTATTTGCGGCAGAGGGTTATGAATAAGGTCCCGCCTTTCAACAAAAACAGCCAATCAGATTGTTGCTCAAATGTATGTGCTGTGTGTGGAGTGTGTAGTAGAATGTACAATACAAGGGGTTGGACAATAAAACTGAATGAAACACCTGTCATCATTTTAGTGTGGGATTTTAGGTTTCATGTCTAAATTGGAGCAGCCTGGTGTTCAACCTTCATTAATTGCACATTGCACCAGTAAGAGCAGAGTGTGAAGGTTCAATTAGCAGGGTAAGAGCACAGTTCTGCTCTAAATATTGCAATGCACACAACATTATGGGAGACATACCAGAGTTCAAAAGAGGACAAATTGTTGGTGCACGTCTTGCTGGAGCATCTGTAACCAAGACAGCAAGTCTTTGTGATGCATCAAGAGCCACGGTATCCAGGGTAACGTCAGCATACCACCAAGAAGGACCGACCACATCCAACAGGATTAACTGTGGACGCTGTAAGAGGAAGCTGTCTGAAAGGGATGTTCGGGTGCTAACCCGGATTGTATCCAAAAAACATAAAACCACGGCTGATCAAATCACGCAGAATTCAATGTGCACCTCAACCCTCCTGTTTCCACCAGAACTGTCCGTCACCACAATAAACTATTGTGCTCTAAAACCAGGTGTTTCAGTTTCAGTGTCTAGCCCCTGTGTATGTAGTGTGTGGTGTAAAGTATGTAATTGAATGTTCTCTCTCAGCTCTCTCCTCAGGGTGGAGTAAATGGGGTTGAGGTGGAGTCGGTGGTGGTTAATGGGGACTCCTCTCCGGTGGTGGTCAGTGTTATAGAGGTTTCGGAGCAGAGCGACGGCGTTCAGGCCGGTGAAGCTGGAGATCAGCAGAAGAGCGTCTCCTCGTCCACGCCGGACAGAGACGTCTGCTCCCTGCTGCCCAATCCGCACATAGCTCACCTCCTCAACCAACCACGCGACTCCTTCGAGATGGAGGAGGTACCCACCGTCATTACCTCACTCTCACCAACATACAATGAAAAATGTTACTTTTTTCAGTGTTCAATTATTATTACAATATTATGTAAGACCAATTAGTACTTTTGGTACTCAGTGTGGGCAGTGTGCCAAGTCCTGCTGGAAAATGAATTCCCGCATCTCTATAAAAAAAGTTGTCAGCAGAGGGAAGCATGAAGTGCACTGCACTGACTTTAGACTTGATAATAAAACACAGAAGTCGGACCAACACCAAATTCTATGGAAATGCAGATTTCATTTTCCAGCAGGATTTGGCACACTGCCCACACCTGTACATGTACACCTGTTCACTAAACTGCTCACAAACAGCTTCATTTATAGCAGTTTTATTATAGTAGAGTCCTGTTTAACTTTGTCATTGAAAGAAAAAGAAAATGTTATTTTTAGACTTAAAATATAAATATGAATATAAAGTATTTAATGGAATAACTATCCTTTCATTAAAAAAAAAAACATGAAACAAGGTAAAATAATAAAAGCCCAAACAACATAGATACAACTACATGTTTACTAGCAGCAGCCGGAGTCAGAGAGAGCACAATAGCTAATGTAGGCCACGCCCACCTCACAACATGCAGAACTTAAAGCGATCTGAAGTACAAAACTCGATAGGTAAGAACCGATCTATGTCTGTTGAAGCTCAGTCTAATGTAATATATGTATTTTTTTAATTATAAGGTGCATTAAGCGACGCTAGTAAGGATGCTATTACTCTTTTAAAAAAGTGCTGGATGTTAATCTACACAGATTTTTCTCCTGATAACTTATTATTTGTGTGAGTAAAGTGCTTTCTTTTATATTGGACTGCACTCCAATATACTCACCACTAGCGGCTAATGCTAATGCTGCTCCAGCCTTAGTGCTGGAGAAACTTTACTGAAAACTTATCCTTATAACTCTGTACTTCAGTGGAGCGGCTTTACTGCTCCTTAATACCTGACTGGTAGAATTCATACATAAGGAGTACGGATGATTTTTGCTAAAATGAAAGTATTTTAATGCACTTTATAGTCTGAAAACTACAGTAAGTATAAGTGCAGATGGTTGGTACTGTCGTTTTCTGGTTCTGTCGCTCTGCTGAGTGAGGAATGTGCTGTTTCAAGATTTTTTTTTAAAACTAGAAGTTGAGAAATTTTAAGGCCAAAAATAAGCAGAACACAGGAACTGCTCTGGGGAGCGGCGTCTCTGACCGCTAATACACTTCTCTAAATATATTAGATTTGGACAGTGACCTTCAACAAGCAGTAATTGATGTTTGTACATCTAAACTGGCTATCAAAAGATTAGGAACAGTTAAACCAACATTACGCAACTGTTTTATTTTATAAATTGATGCAGATCTTTGGAATTTGGAATCTTTTGGAATCTTTGCCATATTTATAATATTATTAATGTAGTTTTTTCCACACACAGCTCTGGGAAAAAATAAGAGAGCACTTACAAATGCTGAGTTTCTTTGATTTTACCAAATTAAAAACCTCTGGAATATAATAATATAATCAAGAGGAAGATGGATGATCACAAACCATCAAACCACCAAACTGAACTGCTTGAATTTTTGCACCAGGAGTAAAGCAGCATAAAGTTATCCAAAAGCAGTGTGTAAGACTGGTGGAGGAGGAGAACATGATGCCAAGATGCATGAAAAAACTGTGATTAAAAACCAACCAGGATTATTCCACCAAATATTGATTATTTCTGAACTCTTAAAACTTTATGAATATGAACTTGTTTTCTTTGCATTATTTGAGGTCTGAAAGTTCTGCATCTTTTTTTTTGTTATTTCAGCCATTTCTCATTTTCTGTAAATAAATGCTCTAAATGAGAATATTTTTATTTGTAATTTGGGAGAAATGTTGTCTGTAGTTTATAGAATAAAACAACAATGTTCATTTTACTCAAACATAAACCTATAAATAGCTAATAGTGCTTCCTATATTTTTTTCCCAGAGCTGTATATTAATTTCAGCAAATAAACTATAATTTAGCTTTATAATGTACAGAAGTGTGTCTGTCTAAAAAAACAATTTATTTCTATTGAAAACCCAGACCTCTTCTAAACTTCATCCATAATAAAATATGTGTAATTCTACAGTTTCTAAATCAGTTTATTTTAAATGTCACAAATTTGTTTAAACTAATATACTGATATTATAATGTTAAAATGTGTGTAAATGAATGTGTTCTTATGGGAGGATTATGATGTGGTCACAGGAAGCTGGGGTGGGGGAGGGGCCGGTGGGAAAGTATTAGGCCATGGCTGCACTTTTAATTTGCATATCTATGAATATTCATAACTTGCTCTTAATGAGTCTAGCTGTTTGAGGAGGGGAGCTGTACAGAAATAATACATTAGTTTTATTCTCATTATTATTATAATTACAATTATTATTATTATTTATTATGATGATTATTGTAAGTAGTTGTAGAAATATTATGAGTACTATCTGAATGTACATCAAAGTCAGAGTAATTATTTAAAAAACGTATTTTAAAATGACTATTAAAATTAATTGACATGCATGGTTCATTTTCTAATTTGCATATTTATGAATATTCATGTGCATGTCCTTAATGAGTGTGGATGTTTAAGGGGGGGGGGGGGCTATATACAATAATACATGAGATAATTATCAGTTTATTTTTAACATCACAATTAGAATTAGAAATGGTTTATTTAGTTTATTTTCTGATATTTAATAATATTTAACTTGTATTATTATTTTATATATTTTTAGTAGTATAATTATAGTTTTTTTATGTTTTTTTTAGAACATAATTACTGAAAAGGTATTACATAATTGCACTGACATTATAATTATTATTATTAATGAAACATGGTCCAGCTTGCCTCCAATTTGCATATGTATGAATATTCATAACTTCATGTTCTTAATGAGTGTAGATGTTTAAGAGGGGGTGCAATTGGACAAAAATATACATGAGAAATTTATCAGCCCATTTTTGACAACATAACAACATAATTTTAAAAATAAGGAATTGTGTAAACTTTTACATTATGTTGTGTATTTTGTATGATATTTAACATAATATTAAAGTTCCCTTTAATAAAGAGATCTATCAAATTATGAAGGAACACATAAGGAATCATGTAGTAACTTAAAAACAGTGTAAAACAAACCAAAATACTCTGTGAAGAAGCTTTTAGGTGCTCTTATCTGGGGAGCTGTTAACTTGAAGGTCCTGATGAGTGCCAGTTTCATCATTATATACTTTTTAATGGTCTTTACAGTGACTGCACTTGAGGATACTTAAGTTCTTGAAATTCTTCTTTTTGACTTGATTGTCCTTCATTTCTTTTTAAATTATTCTTTTCTTTACTTAGCCGAGTAGTTCTTGTAATTCCTTTGCATTGTTAAAAAAATATTACAGTGATTTAAGAGTTTGAATGGCACAATTGTCCAACGTGATATTTCCATCAGGCTGTAGGTTTCTAACTGAGTTTTAAATTATTATATAATATTACACAGTTTTTTTTTACTAAAAAGCATACATTAAATATTAAATCCTTAAAAAGGATGACTCATCTTTTATTTTACCAAATTGAAAAACTGGAATATAATCTATAATAAGAGGAAGGTGGAATGATCACAAGCCATCAAACCAAACTGTACTGCTTGATAAAGTTATCCAAAAGCAGTGTGTAAGTCTGGTGGAGGAGAACATGATGCCAAGATGCATGAAAAAAAACTGTGATTAAAAACCAACCAGGGTTATTCCACCAAATATTGATTATTTCTGAACTCTTAAAACTTTATGAATATGAACTTGTTTTCTTTGAAATAAAAAACAACGCAGAACTTTCGGACCTCAAATAATGCAGTCATTTCTCATTTTCTGTAAATAAATGCTCTAAATGAGAATATTTTTATTTGTAATTTGGGAGAAATGTTGTCTGTAGTTTATAGAATAAAACAACAATGTTTTTATTGTGTTTCAGCTGCAGAGTATTGATGGGGAGGCTGTGTGCGGGACTCGCTGTATATCTAGAGCCGGCAGTGGTGAGTGTTTTAACTTTTAACACTGTGATAAAGATATGGCATTAATGTTATGCCAGGTTCACACTACACCACTTTTGACAGCTCTCCAAAAACACGTTTATCACGAGAACTCACCAGAACTAAACACACATGAGAACTAGTGATGCCATGCCAGTGAATCTCTATAGAGGAGAATACGCACTTAAAGTGAGTCCAGCATGAACGTAAACATGAGTTCTTATGAAGCAACTGAGTAAAATCAGAGTTTATAAATGTTTGATTAGTTTTATACTAAAATGTGTACTTATGTCCTCAACACAGAGCTATATTAAATGTTTCTGTACTGCAGACATATATATATATATATATATTTTTCATTTTTAACTCCGTTTATAAACCTTTTAAACATGTTTTACCTGTATCTCAGCTCAGGATCAGCTCGCCAACCAATCAGCTCACAGTATCAGTAATGCTAGAACTTTACAGTGCAGAAGACGTTTTCTATAGATAAATTGAAATATATAGGAACACTTTCTTTGCTTTTTTTTTTTTTTTTTTTTTGAGTAATTGTCTTGATGAGATATTAGCATTTGGTGAAAATTCCTGGATATTTCCTAATATCGCAATAAGTATTGCAAAACAACATAATATCACCAGGTGTATGTGATCTGGTCCAATCCAGTATCTGTATCAGGTCCAATTTTGACGTAATTAACATAATAATAAAGGATTTGGGATGTGTCTATACGAGTCTACGAGTCTACACGAGACTGTACGAGCAATACTGATGTTTTTACAGGTTTTAAAGAAAATGATCAGTCTACATAATCTGCTTTAAGCTGTAGTATGTTGATATCCTTCTGCAGTTATTGCACTAAATATAAAAATCAACATTTAACTAAATATTAGTTTTGTTTTCTCATATTTGTGTATGTCTATGAATAATAATTTTGCAGAGAGGTGCTTGCCCTTAGGTATATATTAATATGATTTCTTAATTTTGGTTTGGTTTTCTTATGTAAATCGCTCTCTAAACCTGTTTACTGATAAACTTCAGTAGCCACAGAGTGAACCTTCAGAAATGTAATGTTATATAACAGAGACGTCGTCTTTAATTGTTTAAATCTCTCATTGTTTCTGAGTAGAGCTGAAGCACGAGGTTTATATTAGTCTGTGTTACAGAACATCATCTCAGACTGACTGATTTAAACTAATCTGATCTGATGTTTTAAAGAACATCTGCTGCTAAAAATAAAAATACAGCCCGTCTTCAATCAAATCACACACACACACACACACACACTCAATTATTACATAACTCAGTCAGTTTTCAGGTCTGAGCATCTTCAGCTGTAGATCTGTGCTGCCCTCTTGTGGTCGACTCCAAACCCCACACTTAACCCCACCATCAATAAGCAGAAAAAGAATATTTATGTTTATGTTATAAATAAATTTACAGCCAATAAACAGAATGGTACCACTTTAAAATAAGGGTCCTTTATAAAGAGGTTATAAACAGTTTATAAAGAAGTTTATTAATGTTATTAATCGAGTTGTAAAAAAACATTTATAAAACATTTATTATAACAAGCAGTTATAACACATACATATAAAGGATAACAATTACCTGTCGTTTGCTAAACAGTGATTCCACATTAATTGATATATTCTGTTAAAAATCAGATCTTTCTGGATGCTTATCGCACTTTGTCTGTTTCATCAGTCAGCATTAACATTAACATATCTGTTAATAACATATCTGTTATTAACGTGAACTATACCTCGATTAATAATTTATCCAGTAATCATAACATGGTGTATATTAACATAAAGTAACATTAAATAACTATACTGACTTTCTATATATTGTTTTATTAAATATGTAAATGCTTACTGATGGAAAAAACTAAGTAGTAAATGCTTTATGTTTTGCAACCAATTATTAATGATTAATAAACTTCCTCATAGACTATTTAAAACCATTTATAAAGGAGACTTATTTTAAAGTGGTACCAACAGAACATTATGATCCTTGTTTTTTTTACCTCCACTGATTATATATATATATATATATATATTTCCCTCTGTAGTTGTATGGTATAATAATCACAGACTGTAGTTCTGTATCTGTATCTTGGGCAGGTTGGTATATTTGACAGATATATTTTATGTGTTTGTTTTCTTTTTTGTTCTCAGAGAGTTTATTAAGAACAGCCAGTCAGCAGTCAGACAGCAGCGGCTTCGCTGAAGATCCTTCAACAGACGGTTCTGCTAATTACCTGAAGGTAGGTGTGTCTGTGGAGATAAGATTGAGATTCATCCATTTATCCATCGATCCATCCATCCATCCATCCATCCATCCATCCATCCATCCATCCACCCAAGAATTCATTCATTCATCCACCAAACAATCTAACAATCCACCCACCCATAAATCAATCCACCCATCCAACAATCCACACATCTATCCACCCAACAATCCATCCACCTACCCATCGAAAATGTCTATCAGCCATCCATCCAGCAAACAACCCAACCATCCAACAACCCATCCAACAATCCATTAATCTACTGATTTATCCAACAATCCATTCAATAATTCACTCATCCGTCTACCCAACAATCTACCCAACAATCCATCCATCCACTCATCCATCTATCTATGTATCCATCGACACAACAATCCATCCACTCATCCAGCAATCCATCAAAAGTCTATCCATCTACCCATCCAACAATCCATCCGTCAAAAAATCCACCCATTCATCCCGTCCAACAATCCATCTACCCATCCAACAATTTATCCACCCATCCACCAATCAACCCATCGAACAGTATGTCATCCATACATCCAACAATCCATCCACCATCACACACTTTTAACACCCACCAGCCACATGCAGTACCACAGCACCTAAAAAAAACACCCACCTAAATAAAACTTTAATTTAAAATTCTGTCTCTGCTGCAAGAAAAGGCTTTCTATTAGATTTTCAGGCGTTACTGAGAATATTTGTTTGTGTTTATCTACAAGAATCTTACTCCTCTAACCGGCACCTGACATTAAGTATGGTGCCAATAAGTCCTGTTCTATTGAGAGTACGTCTCTACTACAGGGAGTAGCAACAGGTGCAACATAAAGTAACTGAATGCATTCATTAAAAGGAGTGTCCACAAACCTTTATAAAGTGTATTATTACCTGTTAATAAAGCAGGTTTTGATCTGTACAGCAGAATTTAAGAGTATATTAGAGAGTTAGAGGTTTTTAGAGTGTAAGTAAGAAGTCCTTCTTCCAGAGTTTTTGTATGTTTGTGTGGTTTATAGCAATATATTGTGATGTTAATTCTTGTTAACTAGAGATGGAGCTGGAAGTGTGGCTATTAAGTGTCGCCGATAAGTGTTGCTAATAATTGTTACCAATAAGTGTTGCCGATAAGTGTCGCCAATAAGTGTCGCCAATAAGTGTCGCCGATGAGTGTCGCCAATGAGTGTCGCCCATGAGTGTCGCCAATGAGTGTCGCCAATGAGTGTCGCCCATGAGTGTCGCCCATGAGTGTCGCCCATGAGTGTCGCCCATGAGTGTCGCCCATGAGTGTCGCCCATGAGTGTCGCCCATGAGTGTCGCCCATGAGTGTCGCCCATGAGTGTCGCCCATGAGTGTCGCCCATGAGTGTCGCCAATGAGTATGTAGTTACACATTAACAGTCCATATAATAACTGTGTAACTACTGGTGAAGT
The DNA here is from genome assembly GCF_023375975.1 of Astyanax mexicanus. NCBI lineage: Eukaryota > Metazoa > Chordata > Actinopteri > Characiformes > Acestrorhamphidae > Astyanax > Astyanax mexicanus. The sequence goes on along the minus strand of NC_064418.1, from coordinate 50,160,286 downwards.
ATGCATTGTTACAGACTAATTACAATTGTGCAGGTTATATAATTATGCAATTATTCATTTTGTTTCAGGTCCAGGAGAGTTCGGACAGCTGCGACAGCGAGACGACAGTGACCTCTCATGCAGGAGGAGTCACCACACCTGTAGCTTTGGACCACCCTGCTTTCGAGAAGCTTCAGGGTGAGGAAGATGATCTACTGCCTGGCTTGGGACCCTTTGGCTTGGCTGGAGTGGCAGAGGACATTCCTGACTACATGGCCCATCAAGTCCCGAGACAACAGGTCACGGAGACGGACGTACAGGGTTCTGGAGTCTCGTCCCTGGTGCCGTCCGATAGACTAGAAAGTTCTGCAATGGAGACGAGCTCAAGCATTGAGTCTGGGTCCACCGTGACTGTAGAGTCGGAGGATCTGGAATCCAGTACAGGCGCTGATGTGGAGACCTCTCCCGAAGGCGAAGTCAGTTCAACTACTGAGAATGCTTCTTTAGCGTCAGCGAAAGAGCCGGCAGTGGTACCGTGGCAAAAGCAATTTCCAGAGTACAGAAGAGGCAGAGATCAGAACCTGAGCACTTCGGAAAGGGTTCGGCACGCTCTACTTCGGGCTGAGCAAAGGTCGTCTTCGATGTGCGACGATCGAGTCGGCCGAGTTTGGATCCGGAGGAAGGATCTGCTTAAGGAGCTTGAAGTCGAGACTAGAAACCCACTGCGAAGGTCAAGTTCCCTTCCGAACTCCTTGCTCGGCCCAACCCGGGTCGTTTCCTCAATGCGTATCCAGCTGGGTCAAGGTTCGGTTCGACACTGCACCCCTCCGTGCTATAGCTACAAATATGAGGAGGGACATGAGGGGGACGAGGTCGATTCCATCGCAGAGGAAGATGACGAATATCCAGAGGAAGCCCAGTCGAGATGCAGGTCCTCTTTGCTCGTCAAGCAAGCATCCACCGATTGTGAATCAACTGGACTACCACCGTATGGAATGCCCCCGTACCCACTAAACGTGCCGCAGCACCTGACCCGGTCAGCCAACTCTCTCTACAGCACTCCCGCTGATTGGCCTTTAAGACGCCTTGCAGAAGGTCCTTCATGGAGCACCAGCAGTGTCCCAGATTTGACCAACCCTGCAACAATGCCTCATGTTCCTCCAGCTTCTCAACAAGGCAACCATCACCACCAACACTTGCCTCATTACAGAGCGGGTGCAGGTTCAGCTTACCACCCTAACAAAGCTGGTAGCTACCCAAGTCATGGTGCCACCCCAGGCTCCTTCAACAGTCCACCTACTCACCAGTATACCCCATACGCCCATCTGCAAGACCCATCGTCAATCCCTCACTCGCTTCACACGCCACCGCACGGTGTCCCTTACCCCCATCCAAACATGCCTTCATACTTCCACCCCCACAGCGCCCCCTATGGTCCACCAGCACCACCAATGCATTCCCCGTACCACCCTCCACCTCCTCTGCACGCCCCCTACGGTTCCACGTTCAATCTGCACGGAAGTCTGTACCACCCGTACTCGCCTCTCTCGCACTCGCACAGCGCCCCTCATAATCTGGGCTATAATAATACCGCACCTTACCACCCACACGGGCACTACCAGTGTACCAGCCCGTTCACTCCTCCTCCGCCTGCCCAGTTCCCACCGTACGACACCGCGACCCCTCCACCTGCGATGGGCAGCACGGAAATGCAGCTGCGAAGAGTTCTGCACGAAATCAGAGGAACTGTTCAGAGCCTCAACCAGGTGAGATTCATTTAGCCTGGTTTCCTTTTTGAGTAAAGTGTACGGAAGTGGTGTCCAGAAGTGTGTGAGCACCTGCTTCTTCTGTAGCATTTCGTCTGGAATGAAAAGGAAAGGCTGGAAAGGCTTATGCTTTATTAAAGGAGAACTCCTGTGTAAAATGGAGTTTTATTGTAGTAAAACATGATAAAAAGTTCTTATCTTTGATGAATAGCTCCCCTCCGTTCTCCTACAGCGTTCAGAGATCCAGAAATTTTAACAGTTTCTCCAACAAACACCCTTCAGACTGGGTGACATGGGGCATAATTTACCCTAAAAATAGCTTTTTCCACCTGCTCTCTGGCTTTATCCGTAATTTCTCTAAAGAAAAGTCGTCTTCTTCTAATAGTTACAGAGTTCTTTTGGTTTCTGCTATCAGATTTAAGCTATTAACCAATGAATGGATTGCTAAAAATCCTCCCTCTTTTTATTACCATGTTTTTCTGTTGTTTTTTTTTACTCTATACTTACTGTATACTTCTATAATATGTTATTGTTGACTGAGCTTTTAACCAGTAGTGTAGTAACTTGGTTAATATTCTCTAATTCACTCCCTGCAGTGTTTCACTTTCGCTGTGCTGACGTATAGTACGTGTTAATCCCCTTGTGTTTTTTGGCCTAGTTCCTGGTGTTCCAGCCGTCTCTCCCTGAAAGTAAATACCTGTGCTGACTCAGCGTATCTCCCAGCAGAGTTCAGACTTGTTCTGCGAGTGTGAATGCTAACTAACGTACCTTATTTGCGATTGTGTTTACAGAGCCCTTCGGTCCCGCGGGAGGGCACGCCCCTGGGAACGCAGAGTCCCCACCAGCCCATCCAACCACTATATGAGGTACAGAATGGTGGAAGCAGCCAGTTTTACCTTCCCTCCTCACAGTTTACCTGCTTAAGTATTTCTGCTTTGGACTACGACTGCCCTAGCTTTACCTTATCCACTGTATTCCACCACGTCCACTTTTATTAGTCTGCTACATCCATATTTGTTTTAAATAGTTTATGGTTGTATCGTATTCAGAGTGAATCTGTTTGCCGGAGAGTCGTTTGTGTTAGATTTTCCACTTAGTTTATGGTAAACAGTTTATGCTGGGGAGTAGTTTGCTGGGAATTCATTTGATAGGGAGTAGTTTACTGTGAAGTCATTTGCCGTGAATTTGTTTGCCGAAATACAATAACCAATTAACTGCATTACTGTCCAACACTTAAAGTTTAAAAATGCCGGGGAGTCGTTTGCCGGTGGAGTCGTTTGCCGGTGGAGTCGTTTGCCGGTGGAGTCGTTTGCCGGGAAGTCGTTTGCCGGGAAGTCGTTTGCCGGGAAGTCGTTTGCCGGGAAGTCGTTTGCCGGGAAGTCGTTTGCCGGGAAGTCGTTTGCCGGGAAGTCGTTTGCCGGGAAGTCGTTTGCCGGGGAGTCGTTTGCCGGGGAGTCGTTTGCCGGGGAGTCGTTTGCCGGGGAGTCGTTTGCCGGGGAGTCGTTTGCCGGGGAGTCGTTTGCCGGGGAGTCGTTTGCCGGGGAGTCGTTTGCTGGGAAGGCGTTTGCTGGGGAGTTGTTTACAGAATACTTAAAACTACTGAAGTACAGTTGCCAATTACATTTACTGCATTACTGTCCAACACTGGTCTCAAACTGTAAAAAATGCCGGGGAGTCGTTTGGCGGGGAGTCGTTTGGCGGGGAGTCGTTTGGCGGGGAGTCATTTGGCGGGGAGTCGTTTGGCGGGGAGTCGTTTGGCGGGGAGTCGTTTGGCGGGGAGTCGTTTGGCGGGGAGTCGTTTGGCGGGGAGTCGTTTGGCGGGGAGTCGTTTGGCGGGGAGTCGTTTGGCGGGGAGTCGTGTGGCGGGGAGTCGTGTGGCGGGGAGTCATTATGTGGGAGGTCATTTTCCAAGGGAGTCATCTGCCGGGAAGTTGTTTACAGAGTACTTAAAACTACTGAGGGAGTAGCCAATTACATTTACTGCATTACTGTGCAACACTGTCCTGAAACTGTAAAAAATGCCGGGGAGTCGTTTAGCGAGGAATTGTTTGGCGTAGAGTCATTATGTGAGAAGTCGTTTTCCCGGGGGGGTCTTTTGCCAGGAAGTCGTTTTGTGGTTGAATTTCTGAAATACAGTACTGAAATACAGTAACCAATTACATTTACTGCATTACTGTCTAACGCCTCAAAGTGTAAAAAATGCAGGGGAGTCGTTTGTGTTAGATTTTCTTAGTTCACTTAGTTCATGTAAAATGGTTTATGTTCGGAATTCGTTTGCCGGGGAGTCGTTAACTGAGTACTTAAAACTACTGAAGTACAGTAACCAATTACATTTACTTCATTACTGTCCAACACTGTCCTCACTGTGTAAAAAATGCCTGTAGGTCTGTGTGGTACCTAAGCAGAAATGCAGTACCACCGCAGTCCATTAGATTGTGCTATTTGGACACAAAGTCTACATGGCAAGCAGAGAAAAGGCTGTACGTTAGATCAGGAGGTGTTAATTTGAGTGTAATAAAAGATTAATCGTGATCTCCGAAGAGTGAAATACTCTGATAGTGATGCTCAGTGATGCTCAGTGTTAATCTCTCTGTCTGGCTGCAGGAGCTGCAGATGCGGCGCAGGAGTCTGAACGTCTTCAGGACTCAGATGATGGATCTGGAGCTGTCTCTGATGAGGCAGCAGTCTATGGTCTACCAGCACTTCGGTTCTGATGAGAGGTGAGAACACTCTGGGTTCTAGCCTCTTCTGCAGGGGTTATTTATTGAGTTATATTATTATTATAACCTTCAACCTACTGTAGGCTTCTTATTGGAATTTATAATATTAGTAAAGTATTAAGAACTTCTAACCCCCTTCAGACAGCCTTTAGCTTTTATTTAATCTGAATTATTTTAACTTTTATTTCTTGTTTTATTCAGTTTTAGTTTTATTGTTTTGAGCTATTTTTTTATAGTACTGTTATTAATTATTTATTATCACTTTAACATGTATTTAATAGGTTTAGCTTCTTAAACATATTTTAAGTTTTATTATTAATTAAACTTTAAATATATAAATATATAATTTATCTCTTTTATATTTATCTCTGTTGTTTTTACTTTAGATGATTCAGTATTGTTTTTACAATCTGTCATCTGTGATTTTTAGTTTCTGTGTTTAGGAAATATTTGGTATGATATATTTTGAATATTAAACGTAAATATTTTGTTTCTTAGACATATTTTAAGTTTCTCTTAATCTTAATTTATTATTAATTAAAGCTTAATCTTTTAATTGTGTGTTTTACATTTGCACCTAATTTAATTTTATTTGTAATGCTTATTTCTGGTTATTTTTCTCTTTTGTTTTAACTTATTTTTTTTACAGTTTGAGTACATCTCTATTATCTTTTTTTTTGTTTTGTTTTCGTGTTTAGGAAACAATTGGAATGTATTTACGATTGTTCACAGTTTATTTGTTTGTTTGTTTGTTTGCTGGTCAGGAGGGAGGCGGAGCATCTGCTGAGGCTGAGAGCTGCAGTCCGGCAGGAGCTTCAGGATCTGGAGCTTCAGCTGGAGGATCGACTGCTGACCATCAACGACCAGCAGCGCTCCACTCAACACAGCCGACTCTGCCGCCACCCACTGGTCAGTACTAATTATATACAGTTCTGAAAAATTCATTTTCTGAATCAGTTTCTCTGATTTTACTATTTATAGGTTTATGTTTGAGTAAAATGAACATTGTTGTTTTATTCTATAAACTACAGACAACATTTCTCCCAAATTCCAAATAAAAATATTCTCATTTAGAGCATTTATTTACAGAAAATGAGAAATGACTGAAATAACAAAAAAAGATGCAGAACTTTCAGACCTCAAATAATGCAAAGAAAACAAGTTCATATTCATAAAGTTTTAAGAGTTCAGAAATAATCAATATTTGGTGGAATAAACCTGGTTGGTTTTTAATCACAGTTTTTTTCATGTATCTTGGCATCATGTTCTCCTCCTCCACCAGTCTTACACACTGCTTTTGGATAACTTTATGCTGCTTTACTCCTGGTGCAAAAATTCAAGCAGTTCAGTTTGGTGGTTTGATGGTTTGTGATCATCCATCTTCCTCTTGATTATATTCCAGAGGTTTTTAATTTGGTCAAATTAAAGAAACTCATCATTTTTAAGTGGTCTAATTTTTTTCAGAACTGTCGCACTAGTCAAAACATACCAACATCCATTCCGGTTTCTGTAGCAATAGTAAAAGCTGTGCACTGTGCATCTTGAATTAGGGCGCATCAATGTGTTTTTGCTATCATAACGACGGGAAAAGTACACCTTAAATCTTAATCTTAATTAATCAAGGTTGTGGTTACTTTTGGGCATAACATGTCTCTTGCTCATCATTCTCTTTAAGAGTAGACCAGGTGAGCTCTGACTTTGGTGAATTGCTATTGTAACGGTGCAGCTACCTGGACGTGTTCAACAAACTCTTCTCAGCAGAGGAAACTGAGCTGCTGGTTGACGCTGTGAAGGAGCTCCAGCAGCTCATTTACGGGAACAGCAATGTTATTTTATTTACTATTCTGTTTATTTTCTGTAACGCGTAACGGCACGTCTGCGTTGATTGCGCAAGATAGCAATGAACGTCTGACTGTTGGCGTCTGTCTAGGTTGTATTCAGTCAGTGGAGCTCCTGTGTTTTCCGTTGCCTAGATAGCAATTTGAGAATTAGTACATGCATTTTGTATGTTTTGATCCGTAAAAGGTGTACTTTTCCCGCCGTTACGATAGCAAAGACACACTGACACGCCCTAAATCAAGCTGTACAGTGCACAGTTAACTGCTCACTTATAGATCACTAAAATAGGCCGAAAGTGCGTGTGATGAAAGCAGGGGACTGAAGGTCTTCATCTGACTGAATAAGACATGTGTTCCCCTGCAGGGCATGTCGAGAGGTCACAGCATGGACAGCCTGTCCAGCTCTTCTGCCCTCAGGGCCATGGAGCCGGTGAGACACACACACACACACACACACACACACACACACACACACACACACACACACACACACACACACACACACAGACACACACACACACTCAGATAGCAACTGTACCTCTTGAGGCAGCCTTATGTTCTTTCCTTTCATATTCCTCCTAGTAATGCGTATTATGTTTTATTCCAATGTTCTTGTATCCAAATTATAAATTACCTTTATTTTTTATCACAAAACACAAGTTATTTGATCGGAAGGGAGACAAAAAACTGTTAAAAACAGTTAAACAGTTTATAATCATCTTAGTTAAAAACAAACAACATATTAAAATAATAAAATAGCAGCTAATAAACATCAAAAAAGAAAACAAATTGTGTAAAAAGTTAAATTAATATAAAATGAAAAAACAAAGGTTTCATGAAAATAAAAAAAGTAAAAAAAGAAGATACTATAAAAACTACAAACAGATTGGAAAAAAGTAACATGGATCAAGAAAACTAAAATAAAGCTAAAATTAACTAATGATAAAAAATAATTAAAATAGTCAAACATAAATAACAGTACATGGTTCAAAATAAATGTAATAATAAACAAAAAATAAACAAATTAAAATAAATAAATAAAAAAAACATTTTCCGGTAGTTAAATATTGAACGTTTTAAATAATTTAGTGATTTAAGCCTTAGTGTTTTCTGATTTCTTATTTTTTTATTTATTTATTTGTGAGTAAAAGTAAAATTAATCGTGACTAGAGGTTTTTAAGTTTTCTTTTTTGTATATTCTAAAATCACAGGGTAGTTGTAATGCTTTAATGAGAATATTTTAATGTGCTCTTATTCTGTACAACAGAGGAAACTCTTACTCTTCCATCCTTTCCTGGGGCGCTCCTAATGAGTGCCAGTTCCACCATTAATACGTTTTTAATGGTCTTTGTGGTGACTGCACTTTGAGGATACTTTCAAAGTTACTCAAATTCTTCTTCTTTTCAGATTGACGGACCTTCATTACTTCCTAAAGTCATTTTAAATCTTTACTTATTTGAGTAGTTTTTGCTTCTCATAATCTGGATTCGAACATTACTCAAATATTCACTATTCACTGTATACCTGTAACTCTACCTCTTCACTACTTTACTTTAACTGATGCTCTCAAACACTTTATTAAGAGACAAGAAATTCAAGTAATTAACTCTTGATGAGTTCAGCACAGCTGTTAACTGCAAAAATCCAGCAGAGATGTGTAAAACTGTATTTATTGATGTAAAATATAAATATATTGTGTTTTGTTGAGCAGGTGACGGATCTGTTGCGGGAGCAGCTCTATCTGCAGTCTGAGTTGGGGTATGACGGAGCTCTGAGCGCCGCCGGGACCCCCCTCTCCGGACGCTCGTCCCGAGCCGAGAGCCCGTCCCGATCCACCAGGACCTCCGGCCGCTGTAGCCCCGCCCCCCAGAGAGGGGGCGTGTACCGTTCCACCGTCAGCATCACCCCCAGCGTCCCTCCACGGCCGGGGGCGGAGCTTAGCCAGCCTGCAACAGGGGAGGTCCAGGAGGAGACCACGCCCCCCCACCTGAACCCTGATCCCTCAGAGGTCAGAGCTCAGAGAGGGGAGTGTCTTAGTGCCTCACCTATGGAGGAGCAGGAGAGCACAGCCAATGAGGACCCTCAGAGTCTGGGGGAGGGAGGAGGGGGAGGAGGAGGACACGCCCACCTGCAGCAGCTCATCCAGGAGGTGAGCTCTTTCAGTCAACATTTCAGCTTTTATTCAAAAAAAGAAAACAAAATGCGTAAAAAGTGTAACGAATATTAAACAATAATAAAACTACGTTTTCACGAAAATAAAAAAAATATATAAAAATTAGACGATACTATAAAAACATAAAATGGGAAAAAAAGTCAAATTGATCAGAAAACTGAACACATGAAGCTAAAATTAACAAATGATGAATAAAATATTCAAATATAAATAACAGTACAGGGTTCAAAATAAATGTAAAAATAAACAAAAAAAACCTAAAAATTATTTTAAAAGTAAAACAATAACTAAAAAATAAAATAATAATTAAGTTAAATATTAAAAGTGATAAATATCTGATGTAGCCTAAAAATATTTGACTTTGAATATGAGACAAAGGACCAAAGTTCAGCTTTTATTTCAGCTTTTATGTATCTTCTGAAAAACAGAAAAAGCAGCTAATAAACATTAAAAAGAAAACAAGATTTTTAAAAAGTGTAACAAATATAAAATGATAAAACTAAGTTTTCATGAAAATGAAAACATATATATTAAAATTAGAAGATACTATAAAACCAAAAATGATAAATAAAATACTCAAATATAAATAACAGTACATAGTTAAAAAAAAAAACTAAGAAATAAACAGAAAAAAATGAAAAGAAAAATTATTTATATTAAAAAAAAAAATTATATTAAAAGTAAAACAATAACTAAAAAGTAAAATAATACTTAAGTTTAAATAGATCAGGTGGATAATTAATTAAAGTGTTAAATGTATCTAATCTATCTATCTATACAACACAGTGAAATATGAACAAAGGTATTAGGACACCTGTTCATTCATTGTTTCTTCTGAACTGAAGGGTATTATAAAGAGTTGTATCCTGCTTTTGTTGGAGAAACTGTTTTTATTGTCCAGTAAAGACTTTCTACTTGATTTGGAAACGGTTTTCTGTGAGGATTTGATAGCTTTCAGCGATAAAAGCTTTACCGTAGTTAGCTCAGGATGTTGGATGATGTCCTGAAGAAGAAAGTCGTCACTGGCGTACTAGGTAACAGTAACAGCCTATGGACTGTTTATGGACTGATGATGCTTTGGTTAGTTCTATTCTATCATCGGCATCACATTTCTTTATCTATATAGTGTGTAGACAAGCCGTATGTGTGTGTGTGCATTTGCACATCTGCGTCAGTAATGGATGCTTACTATAACTCACTATAAAATAGCTGAATGCTCTGTTAATTCAGGCAGTTTTTAATGGCTCTGAGAGCAGGTTTGTGAATTTGTGTGCTTCCTTCAGGATAAACCCAAATCCGTCAGAATCAGGAGGTTTATCTGGAGGTTTATCTGTATATTATTGAGTGTTGGTTCTGGAATAAAGGAACGCTGTTCTCCGGGTCGGAGCTGCTGATGTTCTTCAGGTCTGTGGAGATGAAGTGTTTCAGCAGTGCTCACTGTTTCCTGCTGTAATTAACTGTTCTGAACAGAGTTTTACTGTGCTCCCGACGCCCAGCTGGAACACCACTCGCGCTCTGCTGACGGACGAGGGGGCGGAGTCAGGTTTGAGTGACGAGCTTGTGAAATGTGGTTGGCTGATTTTAACAGATTTAGTCGTTTAGAGGAGATCTGGAACGCTGTGTCTCTTTAGGGGTTTGAGTTCTGGCGAATGCTGGTGGACGTCATTACCTGTGAGGTCATGGAGCGTAATGGATTGGCAGGTGTGTGTGTGTGTGTGTGTGTGTGTGTGTGTGTGTGTGTGAGATATTTGTAAAGAGTTTGTTTTTAGGATGTTTTCACCCATTTAATACCTTTTCATTTAATGTTTTTCAAAATGGCTTTATTTAATGTATTTTCCACATTGTAGAATATTAATATTAAAGACATGCAATTAAGGTAGAAGTATCTAGGGTTTAAAATACTGTATAAGTTGAAGTATCAACTCAAGCTTTTTACTCTTTAAAAAGTACTGGATTCAAAACTTATACTTAAAGTATAAAAGTAAAAGTAATGTAAGAGGGAAAAATAAAAAAAGCGATTTAGAACAAAAGCTTAGGCCACGCCCAGGTCCCCCTCCTCCCCTCCCCAAAACACATTTTTCTAAAAGCCATAATGACTATAATAATGTTAAAATATTAAAATGATAATATAATTTGGGATTTTGCACTACGCTCTTCCCTGTTTCAGCTGCATATATGCCCCATTGAAAATGAATGAAGTTACTTTTGCATAATAATGCATAATGTCCCCTTTAACATTCTCTATGCCCCAATTTAAGAAACGTTTAAACAACATACACATTTAAAATATGAGATAAAAGAGTATTATCCTTCAATACATGCTTAATTATAGGCTACAGAACATTGTGGGGGTGGTGGTGGGGGCTATAGCCCACCTAAACCAGCTGTAATGACCTCCTGCTGTCAGTGTTAATGAATGTGATTATTATAGATGAATATTAAAGAAATAAAATGATAAAAGGACACATGTAGAATTCAGTAGTAAAGAGTAAAAAAGTGTTTTTCCTCCACATTAATCTCCTGATCTAAACCTGATGAACTGAGATGGTGATTTGAGGTGATTTAATTGGCATGAGCTGGAGCTTCACAGCGTAAAGGAAAAGCAGCAGCTATTGTTCAGCACCTCCAGAAACTCCATGACCGCAGTATGTGGACAAGCATTATACTAATATTGTATGAAATATTGTGCTCTACTCCATGACATCAGGCCTTCTCAATATGTGATGCAAGACAACGGACACTGAGTAACTCCATGACAGTCTGGGACGTTGATGTTGACATCATTGCAGTCTTTGACGTTTTAATCCTGCAAAGTGCAGCCGTCCGCCAATGGTGCTGGCACTAACAGGATGACTCATGGAGAGCATCACTCTGCACATTTTGGACAATCTTTCGATTCACCCAGTATAATGTCAGTTTCTCTGTGTGTTTCTGTGTGTAGATAAAGCAGAGTCTGGCTGAGGAGATCAGACAAGAGATAGTGAACGAGCTTCTGGCCGCCGTGTCGCCAAGACCGTCTTCCAGAGCATCACGAGAACCTCCACCCTGATGATGGAGAGGAGAGGGTGAGTGGTTCTGAAGCAGTTGGCTGTATAGAATTTTTTTTTTGTACTAAGAAAGTAAGAGTGTAATAATTTACAGTATTTATAATATGATTGGGGATTTGATTGGTGTCTGAATTGTCTGTATACAGCACAATTATATTAAAGGAGAACTCCAGTGTAAAATTAACTTGGGTTGTAGTGAAACAGGATATCGAGTACAAACCTTTCTAGAATATCCCGCCTCCATTCTCCCCCAATATTCCCAAATATGGAGCTTTTATCCGATGCTCCCAACAGGCCACAATACTAGTGATGGGGGCATAGAGAGACCCATTTTAAAAAATTGCGATTTTTACACTATATTTTACTTCATTGGTGAAATTTTGAGGAGACCGGTGTTATTCTTTCTCCAGCAGCTGAAGAGGAAGAGGAGGAGGAAGAGGAGGAGGGAGAGGAGGAGGAAGAGGAGGAGGAAGAGGAGCAGGAAGAGGAGGAGTGCTGTGAAAGTGAACTGCTGAGTGAACACTGATGAAGCCGTGCACTGAGATCAGCTCAACGTCGCCCCCTGTGTTCATCACACACTACTGCAGGAAATACCATCATCATCACCGTCATCATCACCTTCACCCCTAATCTGCTTCCTACTGTCTGATCCCACACTACTGTAGCTCCGCCCCCCATCAGACACACCTCCACCTGCTCCAAACCACAAGGGGCAGCAGAGAGCACCACCTGCCCAGAGTTTATTAACACCTACACTCTCAAAACCTGTCCAAACTGATTTTAGATCTAGTTATATGTTTATAATATGTAGTATAATATATGAGTGTTACATTTAACACACCTGTGTAACAAGTGATGACACACACAGTGTAATAATTAGCTCAAATAACAGTTTTAGGATTCAAATATTGGCACATTTTCTTTAGAAGGTAGCAATAATAAATAAAAGCAATCAAATCTCAATAAATATTGGACACAATAAATAAATAATAATAAATTAATTAATCCATAAATCCATAATTATCTCTACTTTGTATTTCCTAAATGTCACATAGAAAAATTACGTCTCAAATTTGACCTATTTTCACTTTTTAACATAATGTGAATCTGGCATCTATACATTGCCTTAGAGTTTCATAATGAATGAACCAATAGAAATGCTTCAAAAGTGTCTTGGAATGAAATTATTTTCCATTGACTTCCATTCATGAATGAAATGTTTTACATTTAGTTATATTCTTATTAAAAACATTTCACATTGACTTCCATTCCCATTGAAACTTTTTCAGATTGACTTCTGTTGAAACTTAAGATTTTTCTTCTGCTGTAAATTGCATTTTGGAGATACACTACATGGACAAAAGTATTCGGACACCTGCTCAGTGATTTATTAATTAAATCTGGCAGATGTTATTTATATTATATTGACCAATATAAATGTTTTTGTCCAACTTCTGTCATTTTACAATTTATATAAACAAAATAAATATACAATATAATTATGCTTAGAGTTAAATAAATTGGCGTTTTTACCAATAAATAAAATATTTTGGAGAGCTTAGGTGTTTCTAAACTATTGGCAGTGTTGGTAAACTCCTCTATTGACTCTACTCACTTATCTAAAGCCACTTTCTGGACACAACTGCTGAAGCTCCACCACCAGCAACACCAGCTCCGCCATCATCTCCACCACCATCTCCACCACTAGATCCACCATCAGCCTCATCATCAGCTCCACCAACTTCTTCACCACCATTAGCTCCACCACAAGCTCCACCGTTATCTCCACCAACATTTCCATCATCAGCTCCACCACCAGCTCCACCATCATCTTCAGGACTTTCTGCGGGACCTACAACCAGACTCCGCCTTCTTGCTGTTGGGTTGGATGCTCCTGAAAAGGTGTTGGAAAAAAACATTTACGTTAAAAATGTGCTAATTTTTCAATCCATTCAATCCTCTACAGTTTTGCTGGCTGTCACTTTATATTGAATTTCTGAATTCCATGATGAATGGACCAATAGGAACTCTTTATATTGAATCTGAACTATAGTAAAAACCTTTGGATTTTTATACGTTTTTCCACATCCTGGGATTTATTTTTTACTGGGAGTTTTCACTGAAACAAATTTTGGGATGCAAATCTTTTTATTCATACAACTTTCAGTATAAACAAACCTCCTGTGAATTAGCTCCGCCCACTGCGAAGGGGCTTGGTCTTGTCTTTCATTTCACGCCCTTGTGCTGCATGTGATGTCCTCATCTCGAGTCCTGTTGGGACGGGATTAGTTATTAGTCTAACCGGAGGAGGTGGAGTAATGTCATTTTACTACAGGATGACTGAAGTCTCAGTATAAACGACTGTAAATGAGATGGGAGTGGCTACTTGATTTATGTACTTCCATCACCTCTAAACAATTAAAACATAAGTAATTACAATCAATCTTAAGAAGTTTTTAAAAAATCATCAGCTACATGTTTATAACATTTATGTAAACTCTAGGCTAAATGCTAAATTTTAGCTACCTAAAACTGCATAAGCCCCGCCCCTTTTGGGGAGTCTTTTAGCTCGTCTTCTGGATTTCCAAACAACCTTCAGAGTGATCTATACTCGATTCGACCTGATTATCAAATGTACTCCTTATGTTTGCGCTAAACTAAACAGCTGTTCAGGTGCAGTTTAACCTGATTTATTGAGCAGCTAATGTTTACCACAACATTGTATTGATTGTATTCAGTGTTTAAAATTTCCCCAACATCCCCAAATATTAGGATATTTTCGAAGGTTAAAGATTAAGAAAGCCCAGATGTTTGCGTCTTCATTAACTTTAGAGAAAGTGCTTTTCCACGTGGGAGTAATGTGCGTAATCTGCATGCTCTAAGACTCTAAACAGGGCTGGGTTTGAATATAGCATTGCATAACAATGACATTGCTATGTCCAATGAAAGCTAAAGAACGCTGCATTGACCTGTGAGATCTGTGGGCATGGGATGAAGGCAAGGACTGTTTCAGACAGACGCCGCCGGTCACCATCATTGCACTGTCCACTGTGGGTGGTAATAATAGTTGTGGCATAGGATTTTGTATTCATCGTATTCATTGTATTCAGTGTTAAAGCAGCTTAACACTGCACAAAATTATTGCATTCTGATCTGGATCACAGAATCTTCCTGTATTTACTTTCTAGCTCCGCCCCAGATAGGTCCGACCAATCAGCAGAGAGATCATGTGCTCACATTTTTTGTTTGTTTTTTTTTCACGCAATTTTGCCATTTATTTTGCAATTCACAACCAGACTAAACGCCTTCTTGAGCTCCTACATAGTTCAGAAAAGCAGTAAAAACTCATTTTCACTCTTATTTGATTAAATATTTACCTTTTACTTTGATTTGCACTCGATTAATACAATATAAAAGTTGTTTTATCCCACCTCCTCAACATAATCCCATCCCAACAGGGCTTGAGTTGATGGTTTTCATGATTTATTTTTTATTTTTACCACAACGTTTCTAAGAATCGTCCATATTAAGGTTCTTTAGGGCTTCTGAAAAGTGTTTTTTCTCCACTGAATGTTGAATGTTAAATACTCCTTCACTTCAAAATGTCTTTATATAAGAGTAGCACCAAGATATTTACCCTGAAAACCTACTAAAGTCTGTGTACCGCAGGTTCTTCTCATCTGAGGAACCTGAGAAAAGATGCTTTTATCCCAGTTTTCCACGAAAGCATTATAGTGTTAAGACGATATCTAATATATGTTGACCTGTGAATAATTGTGATCATTTTCTGATCGTGATTTTGTGTTATAAATATGTGTTTTATTTGGTTTTCTCATCATTTTTCTACATTCCAAGTTGGGAGAGGCTGCAGATATCTGGTCATGTTCTGAATGGTACCTGCCTTCTGATTTATTTTATTTTATTTAACTTTTCTTTTGTTTTTCCAGTGAAGCTCCTTTATAATTCTATAATTCTGTATTTCTGTATTTCTGTAATTCTGGGCTGTATTTAATGTGTTTATATTGATTTAATTGTGGTTCCACTCGTGTTCTGCTGCGGTGAAGGTGGCCAGGCTTGACGATCGCACTGTGGGTGATGGTGAAAGTGTTTTTTTGTGTGTTTGTGTGTTTGTGCGAGTGTTTGAGTGTGTTTTTGTGAAAATTGAGAAAATGTACGATACGAATGATCGGTTGTCTACTGTAATCCGACTGAGTTTCTAATGCAGCCTCTGTGAGGTACTAAACGTGCAATACGTTCCACTTTTTCCACTTGAACTGACCAGTCACAACTGCTGTTTATAGGCCGAATAAACGAATAAATAGATTTATAAATAAATCAATCAATAAACAAGAAAAAAAACACCCTAACAGTGAAGAAATATTGCAGAGTTTTACATCAGGAGTCCATCACTCACTTTATATATGTAGATAAATAAGCTTTCCAAGCTTCTAGCACTAAAACTACCTGTCTCACTCTCAATTCTCTACATCTGAGGCCTTCTGGTGCCACTTTGTTCAATTAATCTCTGTAATAACTCAACATTAACACTTTAAAAATGCATGTACAGTTGTGGTCAAAAGTTTACATACACTTGTAAAAAAACATAATGTTGTGGCTGTCTTGAGTTTTCAATAAGTTCTACAACTCTTATTTTTCTGTGATAGAGTGATCGGAACACATACATGTTTGTCACAAAAAACAGTCATAAAATTTGGTTCTTTCATAAATTTATTATGGGTCTGCTGAAAATGTCACCAAATCTGCTGGGTCAAAAATATACATACAGCAACATTAGTATTTGGTTACATGTCCCTTGGCCATTTTCACGGCAACTAGGCGCTTTTGGTAGCCATCCACAAGCTCCTGGCAAGCTTCAGGTCGAATGTTTGACCACTCTTCTTGACAGAATTGGTGCAGTTCAGCTAAATGTGATGGTTTTCTTGCATGAACCCGTTTCTTTAGCACTGTCCACATGTTCTCAATGGGGTTTAAGTCAGGACTTTGGGAAGGCCATTCTAAAACCTTAATTCTAGCCTGGTTTAGCCATTCCTTTACCACTTTTGATGTGTGTTTTGGGTCATTGTCTTGTTGGAACACCCAACTGCGCCCAAGACCCAACCTTCGGGCTGATGGTTTTAAGTTTTCCTGCAGAATTTGGAGGTAATCCTCCTTCTTCATTATCCCATTTACTTTCTGCAAAGAACCAGTTCCACTGGCAGCAAAACATCCCCAGAGCATAATACTACCACCACCATGCTTGACAGTAGGCATGGTGTTCCTGGGATTAAAGGCCTCACCTTTTCTCCTCCAAACATATTGCTGGGTGTTGTGGCCAAACAGCTCAATTTTTGTTTCGTCTGACCAGAGAACTTTCCTCCAGAAGGTTTTATCTTTGTCCATGTGATCAGCAGCAAACTTCAGCCGAGTCTTAAGGTGCCTTTTCTGGAGCAAGGGCTTCTTTCTTGCACGGCAGCCTCTCAGTCCATGGCGATGTAAAACACGCTTGACTGTGGAGACTGACACCTGTGTTCCATCAGCTTCCAAATCCTTGCAGACCTGCTTCTTGGTGATTCTTGGTTGACTCTTGACCATCCTGACCAATCTCCTCTCGGCAGCATGTGATAGCTTGCGTTTTCTTCCTGATCGTGGCAGTGACACAACTGTTCCATGCACTTTATACTTGCGTATAATTGTCTGCACAGTTGCTCTTGGGACCTGTAGCTGCTTTGAAATGGCTCCAAGTGACTTCCCTGACTTGTTCAAGTCAATAATTCGCTTTTTCAGATCCACACTGAGTTCCTTTGACTTTCCCATTGTAGCTTTTGTAGCTGAGTCTAATCACTGGGTCAAATGAGCCCTATTTAAATGGGCTCATGAGAAGTCAACAGCTGTAGTCAATCAGAATCACTTACAAGAAGTGAAGAGGCCATGACATGAAGCTAATTTGATTGACACAACTCGCTACATCACCAAAATTGACAAATTTTGTTGCTGTATGTATATTTTTGACCCAGCAGATTTGGTGACATTTTCAGCAGACCCATAATAAATTTATGAAAGAACCAAATTTTATGACTGTTTTTTGTGACAAACATGTATGTGTTCCGATCACTCTATCACAGAAAAATAAGAGTTGTAGAACTTATTGAAAACTCAAGACAGCCATAACATTATGTTTTTTTACAAGTGTATGTAAACTTTTGACCACAACTGTATGTAATGCAACTGTAACTACTACTGGTGATATTCACTGTAACAAATGTGTTACAACAGTACAGCTTGCGTAAAAGCATTGCATTGGTAGCTATAAACATAATTTATCTAATTTTAATACACGTATATATAGGAATGAATATGTGTTATAGCAATTAATTAAGATAAAGTTGTGTTTACTATTGCATGCATCTAAACTTCCCAAATGTTCCCAAATATCTGGATATTTTCAAAGGTTAAAGCTTAAGAAAGCCCAGAAGTTTTCATCTTCATTGATGAACAGTGGAGAAAGTGCTTTTCCACGTGGGAGTAATGTGCAGAATCTGCACACTCTAAGACTCCAAGAGGTTTGAATATTGCACACCATAACTCTTGACATTGCTATGTCTAATAGAAGCTAAAGAATGATGCATTGACCTGTAAGATATGTGTGGGAAATGGATGCACGGACAGTTTTAGCCAGATGCAGCCGGTCACCATCATTCCACGCCTCAATGCACTGTCCACTATGAGTGGTAATATTAGTCTTCTGTGGTGTTTTCCAATTAGGATGTCATATAAATTCATTTGTAATTTTGTGACTTGCACAGTACACTTTTTAGCACATGAAGTGTAAGTTGGGAGGTACTATCGCCCCCTACAGGGCAAGCATGCTCATGCTAAGAGTTGATACACAAGCTGTATTAATATGATCCATCTGTTAAAGTGAATAAATCACCAGTAGACCATCAGTAGCATTTGCACAGATTATTAAAGTGTAACACAGTTATAGGTGCAAACAGATTTTTTTATGATTTAATATTATTAAAACACTTCAGCCACTAGTTTTTGAAATAAAAGCCTGTTTTTTGGAGTCTAGAGAAAGTGCGTTCGTATTTTTTTATGTTGTCTGAGTGTTAGCTGAATGACTATGAGCGATTGCAGGTGATTTGATTAGATGGCTGTGTTTTTGTTCGATGATGTTAATGATGATAATGAACTGTAATACTAACTGATTCACATGACTACATATTTTTTAAGGGACTTGTTAACTTGTCATCTGGGATGCATGAGGGATTTATGTCTAAAGCAAATCATTAATAAAGATTTATTTATTTTCAATACGTGGACAAATGTAATTCTTTTTTGTGGTGGCTGTTCATTTTTTTTCTGCTGAATCTTTATTTTTGTGTTTTATGTCCATTATATTATATTATATAATAATTTGTGGATGGAAAGCTGGCTAGTTAGCACTAACACAACCTGTGCACAGTTCTAAATGGAAAGCTTAGCTTTGCTTGGCTAGATAGGAACCCTTCTAGATGATTAGATAGCTTAGCATAGCTTAGCTAGCCAGCTAACAAATTAAAATCCTATCCATTAAAATTTTCAGCTTTTACCAAGGTTGCAGATTTTAATCTTCTTTGATTGTACCAAATTGAAAACCTCTGGAATGTAATCAAGAGGAAGATGGCTGATCACAAACCATTAAACCACCAAACTGAACTGCTTGAATTTTTGCACCAGGAGTAAAGTAGCATAAAGTTATCCAAAAGCAGTGTGTAAGACTGGTGGAGGAGAACATGATGCCAATATGGGTGAAAAAAACTGTGATTAAAAACCAGGATTATTCCACCAAATATTGATTTCTGAACTCTTAAAACTTTATGAATATGGATCGTGTATTTCAACACACTAATCTTGGCTCTAATAGGCTCTTAATTAATTTTTTTCTAATAGTTTTGTACTGTTCACGTTCCTCACTCTAAATGTCCAGCAAACGGTACAAGTCAAAAGTGGGAAAAAGTTGTACACACCTTAAATTTAGTGTTTTTTCATTATTTTAAATGTTCTCTGTTGTAGATTGTAGAGTCACCTGGAATTCATGCTTTCAGTTAACAGCTGTGCTGAACTCATCAAGAGTTAATTACTTGAATTTCTTGTCTCTTAATAAAGTGTTTGAGAGCATCAGTTAAAGTAAAGTAGTGAAGAGGTAGAGTTACAGGTATACAGTGAATAATAGTGAATATTTGAGTAATGTTCGAATCCAGGTTATGAGAAGAAACAACTACTCAACTAAATAAAGAAATTATTTTCAGTCAATCCGAAAGTCAAGACTGTTATAATGGTGAAACTGGCACTCATCAGGACCACCCCAGATAGAGGGATAATTCTGTATTTCCAGGGGAAAATTACTCTGTTTACCGGAGTGAAGCTGTTTAGAGCTGGAGATCAGATTTCTACTCAGTGAGGCTTTTAGATCCAACAGAGAGCTATTCTCTCTCTCTCTCTCAGAATCAGAATCACTTTATTTCGCCAAGTATGTTACACATACAAGGAATTTGTCTTGGTGAGAGCAACACGTGTATGACATGTAACAAATACAGAGACTATAGACAAACATCACACTACAAAAGAATGAACAATAAACAATAAATAGAATAAGAATAGAGTTAAAAGTTCTACAGGAATAAAGAGCACTGAAGAGTGATAGGAGCTAAGAGCTAAATAAAATAAAAATAAAATCTGTACTGTACACATATGAATATATTATTAGAACCGAATGTTTCTGAGGTAGGTTTATCTTAAATACTGATATATTCTCTCTATTCTCTCTCTCTCTCTCTCTCTCTCTCTCTCTCTCTCTCTCTCCCTCTCTCTCTCTCTCTCTCTCTCTCTCTACACAAGGCCACGTTTGTCTCTCTGTACTTCTCTTTATAAACTCTGGGACGCAGTGTGACGGGTCTGCTTGACTGGTTTGACAGTTTTCACAACTTTTCTTCAATTTTTTTTGGGCTCAATTTGGACATATTTTCTGTTGCTGCCAATTAAAAACCTGGACTTGTTTGGACTTCTGTCAAAAATGTAGTTTATTTCACTCCAACCTTTGAATAAAGTAGTGGAAAGGAAGTATAAACGTGTTAAAACCTTTTTAAACATAAGACATTCTAAATATAAAATACATATTATGGATGTTATAATTATTTATTTTATTGACTGGATTATTGAGACACAGGCTTACCTACTGTTCCTACTGTTGTACTCCTGTATAGAGCTCATTCCTGGTTAAAATGGATTTTAGTTGAGGATCAAATGAATAACTGCATAAAAAAATTATAAATAAATAATATTATCTGGTCTGTGGCCTTTTATTATGAAGCCCAAAAGGGCAGAATAACATTAATTGATAATGGCTAGATGAATTAATTGCTATTTTTTGAAAACATATAACTGTATGATATATGCTCTGTTTTAAGAAAAAAATACCAACAGAATTTAGGTATTTGACTATATTTTGATAAAAACAAAAAAAAAGAATTTCTTCATTATTTTAGTATAAATCTTTTTATTGACCTTTTATTATGAAGCCCAAAGTGGCGGATTAACATTATTGGATAATGGATAGATTAATTAATTGCTAATTGTTGAAAACATATAACTACATTACACTGTGCTGGCTATATGGAGAAAGTTCTGCTGTTTGATATATGTGTATTATATATGTCCATTAATCTGTTTTTTAGTTATGAAGGTCAACTATATAACTATTATAATTACCAGGTCAAAGGGAACCAAAGAAGGTAAGTAATCAGTGTTCATTTTTATCATACTATTTTTTATGCGATTATTTAATAGAAATTAACATGTTAATTTGACAGATGTAGTTATAGCTTTTATTACTTCGGCAGTATCTTATTCTAACAGTATCTTATTTTTATGTATTTAAATAATTTACTTTATACTTTATTGACCTACAGTCTAAATATTGTAAGTAAATATTAACAAGCTTCTGCTCATTTAATTTAATGAATAAATAAAAAAAACATTAAATTGTATTATTTATTAATCATTAATTTAAAAAATGTGTTAATTAGTTAATGACTCTCCATTATTTACTAAATGTTCAAATGTCTCTAAACCGTCGATAAGTTATTAAGTTATCCCCTTTTAAATGTATGTTTCTTCACCCTGCTCCAGTGTATACAAACTCTAGTTAAATCATATTAAAGCTGTACTGTAGGCAAATGCAGCATTTCCCATAAGTACAGCCTGAGCTGTTCTGGCTGAGTTAAATACCTGTGTGTTTCTGTTAGTACAGGTATTATAGTATTAGGTGTTCCTGGGTTGTGGTGATGGACGTGTGATGACCTCATGGATGGTAAATGGGGAGCATTGATGCTGAAGAAGCTGAAGCTGAACTCTCTCCAAGTTTTTCTCAGGACTGGAGTAAACCTGTTCTGCTCAGATGAGTTTTTCTCCTGAAGCAGTGTTCCTTCATCTCGTCTTGTGTAAATGTCCTCTCAGAATGAGGATAAACTCCTGAAAAATATCTTTTTAATTTCTGTAGAAACACTGGACAATTGTGGTGTCCACATACACAACTTGTCAAAAGTTTCTGTTTGTTTTAATTTTTGCAGTTTAATCTCTTCAGGTCAAGTAAAAAAACTTAACATTGGACAGATGTTAAAGACAGAGAAATAACAGATGAAATAATAATAATTAATTAATAAAATAAAGTAAAATTTATTAATGTGACCTTTTATTATGAAGCCCAAAATGGCAGATTAACATTAATGGATAATGGCTAGATGAATCAATCACTAATTTTTTAAAACTTAAAACTACTTGACATTGTGCTCTGTTTCAATATACCAACAAAATATTAGGTATTTAAAAAAAATACTTTGTAAAGTCTAAATATAATAAAATAGTCAAAATTAAAGACTGGATATTCTTCATGATTTTAGTATCGATCTTTTTACTGGCCTTTTATTATGGAGCCCAAAATGGCAGATTAACATTAATGGATAACGGATATTTAAAAACATCTAACTAGATGACAGATGAAAGTCTGGCTGACCCATATGGAAACAGCAGCTTTAGCCTTTAGCTAACATGATTAAGGACTGAGTCTCAGTTTCAGCAGAGAAGAGAAGAATTAGAATTAGAGTTTTTATTCTAAAATTAGAGATTTATTCTGACTGGAGAAGAAGAACTGCAGTAATAAAGTTATTGATAAGATGATAAATTAGTTTTTAAAATTTGCCATCAGTGACAAGAATTTGCTTTGTATCATCAAATACAGTTAATCTTACTGTGAATGCACTTATAGGGCACCACATTACATCTAATTCATTTAATTACATAGGAGAACTCTATACAGCAAGGCACTTTAGAAAGGCACAATCTTATTAGGATACGTTATCAATATTTCTTGATCTTAAGGCACATCACTATCATTTATTTCAAAAAGGAGCACCATAACAAGCACTCAATCACGTTCCCCCACAAGAAGGGCTTCCAGTAGGGCACTTTGTCTTATTTTTGCTTCTATAGAGCACACTTTAGGGCTTGCAAGCACTAAGGAAGGGGCGGTTGCCCCCCCTGCCCTCCCCTTGACTCCGCCAGTGTCTATCCTGTATTATAGTGTATCTGTGCTTGTTTTATAAAGCCGAGGCCGTAATGCTGTATGATTTATATATTTGTTTGTTTTGCTGATTATTGATCAGGTTGGACTTTTGCAGAAATGCTTCCAGTGTGTCTCCGGCTGAGTTTTGGAGCGACCGCAGCCTGATGAGCTGCTCCTCAACCGGCCGGCGGATCAATACGGGCGATTACGGGGCAGATGGCCAGTGGTGAGAGGAAGTGTCTGGGCTGGAGAGAGGTCTATGTGAAGGTGAGGGTCAGCTTTATTCATTTGTTTCTGTGTTTGTTTTTCAGATTGCAGCGCTGTGGCTGAAATATAAGTGTCATTTTAACATTTCGTTTTGAAAAATAAACTTTGTAAAAACACTTAAAATGGATTTCATGTGACCCATTTTACTGAATGGGTCGCCATTTCTGTCCCCAGAAAATTACATGTATACATGTGCACAAAAAAATAACTTTAAAGTACATTTTATTATTAAGCATAGTGTCTTTTACATTGATCAATTGCAAAAGAAAGATATGTTTTTTAAAAAAAATACAATTAAAAGAGTTATTGGACTTTTGCCGTTCAATCTCTTCAGGTCATGTAAAAAATCTTAACATTGGACAGATGTTAAGGACAAAGAAATTACAGAAGAAAATACCTAATAAAATAAAATCGTCTAAATAAAAAAATGGATACCAGTCTTTTCATTAATATGATCTGGCCTGTGACCTTTTATTATGAAGTCCAAAATGACAGATTAACATTAATGGATAATGGCTAGATTAATTACATGTACATGTTTTGAATAGTTATTGAATATATATAATTATAAATACACTTAATAAAAAAAAAAAAAAAAAAAAAAATATATATATATATATATATATATATATATATATATTATCGTCATTATATTTATATTATGATGGTTGGTTTGTACATTTGCAGTGAAGGAAAAAAAAAATAAAATGAAATTTTGATTTATGGATGGATGGATTCATGGATAGATAGATGTTAAATAATGATAATAAATACTGATATATAATAATGATTATACTACTACATCTACTATTACTTTTAATTATATCATTTTTATTATATATATTTTTATTTTCTATGTAATTAGATTTTTTTTCTTTGTAATTAATTCTTAAAATAATACTAATACTAATAACTAATACTACTAATTAATTAATTAATTTAACTTTATTTCTTAGTAAATGTTTTAAGTAAAGATGCAGTCATTTAAATATACTAACAGCACTATTACTCAAACAATAAAACAATACTATTATTATTAATATTTAATTTTTTATTTTATTATTTGTAGTAGTAATAACAGTAGTAATAATAGTGTTATTACAATTTTTTTCACTTTTCTACTGATAAACACACAGTTTTTAATGTTAAACTGTGTATTGTATGATTACGTCTCTGTATGATGATCCATCTCGACTCGCCCTCCTCTAAAAATACTCCCTCCGTTTAAATCCAGACAGAGATTAATAATCTCATCTTCACTAAATCTGAATTATTCACCATCTTTAAACGATGTGTCCTGTGTGATGTAGTGTCCTCGTATGTTCTGGAGCCGGTTGGACATGTCCCCGTCCGGCGGTGCTGTATGGGAGGGGGGACGGGGACAGCGGGAGGATCTGCAGCTTCCTGAAGTGGATCATTAATAATGTAGAGAGCATCAGTGAGCGTCCCGCGGGGGACGGGATAATGTCCTGCCCACAGTCTTGCTAATGCAGGAGCAGGAGCTGCTGCAGACGGTCTGAGAGACGGGAGATCTGGAGCTGAGCGGGACGGAGCGGGACAGTGCAGGACAGTGCAAGGCAGTGTTGGATAGTTCAGGACAGTGGGGGACAGGGCGGGACACAGGACTGGGGGACTGAACCGGACAGTGGAGAGTACAGAAGTGAACCTGGAGCTGGACTGGGACTGTAGGAGCATCCAGTTTATTCTGCCTTTAGTCTCTCTCTCTCTCTCTCTCTATTCCCTCTCTTTCTGTCTCTCTTTGTCTCTCTACCTTTCTCTTTACTTTTCTCTCTTTTGTTTTATATCTGTCTCTCTCTCTCTGTCTCTCCCCAATATCTTGTCTTTCTGCATTCATCTTTGATTCTATATATCGCTCTTTCTCTCTCTCTATTTCATTCTCTAATTTTCTCTCTCTCTCTCTCTCTCTCTCTCTCTCTCTCTCTTTCTAACTTTCTCTTTGTTTCTCTCCCCAAAATCTCACGTTTGTCTCACTATCTCTCTATCTCTATTCCCTATTTCTCTCTCTTTCTCCCTCTCTCTATTTTTAACTTTACCTTTGTCTCTCACCCAATATCTCACATGTATCTCTCTATTCCCTCTCTTTTTCTCTCTCTTTCCCTCTCTTTGTCTCTCTACCTCTCTCTCTATTTCTTTTGCTCTCATTTTATATCTCTATCTTTGTAACATTCTTTTCGTCTCTCTACCCAATATTTCACTTTTGTGTCTCGTTCTCTCTCTCTCTCTCTCTCTCTCTCTATATATATATATATATTCCCACTCTTTTTCTGTCTCTCTTTGTCTCTCTACCCCAATATCCCAATTTTGTATCTCTATCTCTCTTTCTCACTGTCTTTCTCTCTCTTGTTGTCTTTCTACCTTCTGTGCATTCGTCTTTCATTCTATATATCTCTGTTTCTCTATCTCTCACTCTCTCACTTTCTTTCTCTCTCTTTTGTTGTCTTTCTACCCTCTCTGTATTCTACCTCTTTCTATTTCTTTCTAACTTTCTCTGTGTCTTTCTCTCTCAATATCTCATTTTGTTTCTCTCAGTCTTTCTATCTTTCTCTGTGTATCTCTCCCATTGTCTTTCTATCCTCTGTGTACCCTTTCATTGTCTCTCTCTCTCTCTGTATTTCTCTCTTCTTGTCTTTTTACCCTCTGTGCATTCATCTTTCATTCTATATATCTCTGTTTCTATGTCTCTTACTCTCTCTCTCCCTCTGTAACTTTCTATTTGTCTTTCTCCCTTAAAATCAAATTTGTCTGTCTGTCTCCCTGCCTCTCGCTCTGTGTATATCTCTCTTGCTGTCTTTCTCTGTGTACTCCTCTTTCATTCTCTCTCTCTCTCTCTCTCTCTCTCTCTCTCTCTCTCTCTGTGCTGTGGAACAGGAGAAGGCGTGCGGTACGTAAGGAGGGGCAGTGGAGAGGCTGACCGCTGCTGTATGCCTGACCATACAGCTGCTGTTCTTTGTCCTCCCTCCCTCTTTCTCTTTCTCTCTCTCTCTCGCTCTCTCTCTCTTTTTATCTCTCTCTCTCTCTCTCGTTCTGGTGACCCGACTCTCAGCATGGAGCCCAACAGCCCGAAGAAGATCCAGTTTGCGGTTCCACTGTTCCAGAGCCATTTAGACCCGCAGGCAGCAGAACATGTGAGTAAAAAGAGAAAAAGCGAGAGATAAAGAGATAGAAGAGAGAAAGAGAGAGAGATATTGAGAGAAATTTGGAGGGGGGGCGGTGGTGGTGTTCTTCCAGCTGAGCCTAATGCATGCTGAGTCCCTCAGAGACCTGGATCACTTCTGTTCAGATTTCAGGAAATTCAGTTTGAGTCTGGTTAGAGCAGAGTAATGCTCTCTTGGTAATGCTGAGGGGGTAAAAGCTGCAGGTAACCTTGTGGACGGGGGGTAAAAACGTGCTGGTTGTTTATTTGATAACTGGAGAACCTTGCTGGGTCAGGATGACTTGCTGGGACTTTATCTACTGTTAGAATTTGAGATACTTATAGTTAAAGGCTGAGATTATTGTAAATAAGTTGAATTAAGGCTTTAGGATGGTTTTATGTGGATGGTGCATTCGTTAGACTGGCGTTAATCATGGTACTCATGAAGTAGTTATGAATATATTGATAATATCGATATTGTGATATATTGTATAGTTTTCGCTTGTAATACATTATTATCGATATGTGGCATCAACTCACTAAGACTTGTTTCCCCATTTAGACTTAATAGACTAAAGTTGCTGCTTCAATACTCCTCATGGTGGCGCTATAATCAAATAAATAGAGTTAATAAACCTGCGGTGAATAATATTAGTTGTTAAATTGTGTTAAATCTGAAACACCAATAAATCTATAATTGCTGGTATTTGATTATTTAGGAGTATTTTATTCTCTTCAGTAACAGTAACAGATGCTGTGAAATATCGTAAAGATTTGTATTGTGATATATCGAGTATCATAGCGGAGATAATTGTTAATGATTTAAATTGTGCATTTGGCTGACTGGCATTAATCATGGTACTCATGAAGAAGTTATGAATAGAGGTGGAACAAAATATCGATATTGCGATATATTGTATCGTTTTCACTTGTAATACATTATTATCGATATGTGGCGTCAACTCACTAAGACTTGTTCCCCATTTAAACTTAATAGACTAAAGTTGCTGCTTCATTACTCCACATGGTGGCGCTATAATCAAATAAACAGGGTTAATAAACCTGCGGTGAATAATATCCTCTTGAGACCTTGTCGAGTCCCAGTCAAAAGTTTCTACAGCCAGTCCAGACAAAAATCCTCATCCAATTTTAGTCTTTAGAAAGTTTAGCTTTTATACTTGTTCGATCTTTCTAATCCTAAATAGCTAGGATGAATTAAAAATTCACATTAAGAAAAAGTACGGGTTTTAGGAGGATATTGTGTGAAACTGAAACACCAATAAATCTATAATTGCTGGTATTTGATTATTTATTTTATTCTCTTCAGTAACAGTAACAGATGTTGTGAATTATCGTAAAGATTTGTATTGTGATATATCGAGTATCATAGCGGAGATAATTGTTAATAATTTAAATTGTGCATTCGTTGGACTGGAGTTAAGCATGATGCTCTTATGAATAAAGGCGGGCCAAAATATCGATATTGCGATAAATTTTATAGTTTTTGCTTGCGATACATTATTATCGATACTTGGCGTCAAATCTCTGGATATTTTTATTGAAACTTGAGCGCTCTAAACTCTCTAAGACTTGCTTCCCATTAAGGCTTAATAGACTAAAGTCGCTGCTTCATTCCTCCACATGGTGGCGCTATAATCAAATGAATATAGATAATAATACCTGCGGTGAAGAACATTGAAACACCAATAAATCCATAATTCCTGGTATTTAATTATTTAGGAGTATTTTATCCTCTTTAGTAACAGTAACAGATGCTTTGAAGTACGGTAGAGAAAATGTCATAGTATTGTAATATCATTACTTTCATGAGCAATGTATCGTGATAATATTGTATCGTGAGATACCCGGTGATTCACACACCTCACACATTTCTAAACAAGCAAATACCAGGAATTATGGATTTATTGGTCTTTAGAATGCCTGTGTTTCAATAAAAATACCAATATTTTACTCGTCATGTCTTAATACAAAATAAGACAATTAAAACAATATGATTTATCGCTAAATTATATATATATATTGTGTTATATTGTTCCACCCCTATTTAGGAGTGATTGTGGTCAATGATAAAATCGTATCGTGAGATGCCTTGTGATTCCCATGCCTATTTAGGGAGTTTGTTGATTATTTTTTTATAATTTCTGTTGATATTTTTTTCCGTTTTTGTTACTGTTCCTTTAAGACTGATATATGTAAATGAGCAGTCTGGGTGACAACACACCGTATAACTTCAGTGAAGGTGGGTTGGCCTAAATTGTGACATCACAAAAAAAATATTTATATCACTTTTTAAATGATATAACGGAGAGAGTGAATGTTATTTAATTTATTTGGTTAATCTCTCCCTGCTGGATTTTCTCAGTCAGTTTTATGAGGTAGAGTCTCCTGCAATTCAGGCTTTCAGTTAACAGCTGTGCTGAACTCATCATTTTCTTGTCTCTTAATAAAGTGTTTGAGAGCATCAGTTAAAGTAAAGTAGTGAAGAGGTAGAGTTACAGGTAAACAGTGAATAGTGAATATTTGAGTAATGTTCGAATCCAGATTATGAAAAGAAACAACTACTCAACTAAATAAAGAAAAAAAATACTTTAAGAAACTTTACTTTAAGTCAGTCAATCTGAAAAGAAGCATTTCAAGAACTTCCTCAAGTGTCCTCAAGTGCAGTCACCACAAAGACCATCAAAAACACTTTAATGATGAAACTGGCACTCATCAGGAAAGCAAGAGCGAGAGTTCCCTCTGTTGTACAGGATAAGTTCATCAGAGTTACCAGCCTCAGAAACCACAAGTTAACAAACAGCTCCCCAAAGACGAGAAGATGTGGGCGGGAACTCAATGCTCAGCAGACCAATCACAGCTAGGCATTACTTTTTTCCTAATTGGCTGCTTTGAATCATGCCTTGCTCTGTAAAAAATGAAGAGAGCACTTCAGTTTCTGAATCAGTTTCTCTGATTTTGCTATTTATAGGTTTATGTTTGAGTAAAATGAACATTGTTGTTTTATTCTATAAACTACAGACAACATTTCTCCCAAATTACAAATAAAAATATTCTCATTTAGAGCATTTATTTACAGAAAATGAGAAATGACTGAAATAACAAAAAAGATGCAGAGCTTTCAGACCTCAAATAATGCAAAGAAAACAAGTTCATATTCATAAAGTTTTAAGAGTTCAGAAATAATCAATATTTGGTGGAATAACCCTGGTTGGTTTTTAATCACAGTTTTTTTTTCATGCATCTTGGCATCATGTTCTCCTCCACCAGTCTTACACACTGCTTTTGGATAACTTTATGCTGCTTTACTCCTGGTGCAGAAACTCAAGCAGTTCAGTTTGGTGGTTTGATGGTTTGTGATCATCCATCTTCCTCTTGATTATATTACAGAGGTTTTTAATTTGGTAAAATCAGAGAAACTCTTCATTTTTATGTGCTCTCTTATTTTATTCCAGAGCTGTATATATTATAAGTGAGTTAAAATGTACTATTTTTGCAGTTTATTTTACATTAATGAACAGTATGAACCGGAAGGGAAGTGAATGGTAGGTTTTGAAACATCAATAATTTCTGTGTTCAGCATTGAACTGTTAAATTTTATTATAATGGACCTTTAAAGAACCACTTTTGTAAATGGGACGTGAGCATAAAGTACCTTTTAAAAGTTTAAAGAACCTCCATATAATATCCCAATGTCCTGTGTGTCCAAGCCAAGAACCATTAAAAAACCTTTATTTATTGAACTGATTTAAAGTAGCATCCTGTTCTGATTTATTTTATTATGTTTTATTTTTTCTGTAGTAGAAATGTCAATAAATCTTAAATAATTCATTTGTTAATTAGTTAATAACTTATTTTAGCAAAGTCTTCTCCAAGTTAGGGATATAAATTACGGATTATTTATATATATAATTGATTTTAAGGCTTTAGGCTGGTTTTAAACCTTGTTTTATTCCTTAAAATTATATTTCTGTAACTTCTGTAAGTCTTCAAGACTGCATGAACTGCATCTAACTCTTATATTTCATTATCTGAGATCTTTAAATAGCCAATTTTGTGACTTTAAAAAGCGGTAAATTAAAAATGTAGTGTATAGACTAGGGGAGTGATTTAAACATTTTGAAACATCAACAATGTACATTGTATTTAGCAATAACAATGAGCTATTCTGTAATTAATCGTCATTAATCTGCTCTGTTTAACTGATCTATTGACAAACTGTAAATCATGCACCGTGCAACTTGATTTAGGGCGTCAGTGTGTCTTTGCTATCGTAACAATGGGAAAAGTACACCTTGCGCATAAGTGTGTTTAATTTTGGGCGTTACGTGAAATAATAAACCTATCAGAGTGTCTCTTGCTCACCATTTCCTTTAAAAGTCAGGTGAGATATGACTGGCAGATTGCTATTTTAACGGTGCAGTAACCTGTCCCACCCCTAAACCCATACATCACCCAGTGCCCCTCCCAAATTACCCCTCCTTTACGTTTAAAGTAAGTCCTTAAAGTTTAAATATTAATGATTTTTTTTTTATCTTAATTTTGTGTTGTTTGTTTGTTTGTTTTTTTGTTTTGTATTGTTTTGTGTCACTACATTTTGTAAAGATATATACAGTACAGGCCAAAAGTTTGGACACACCTCTTTTTTTAATGCATTTCCTTTATTTTCATGACTATTTACATTGTAGATTCTCACTGAAGCATCAAAACTATGAATGAACACATGTGGAGTTTTATGTACTTAATAAAAAAAGGTGAAATAACTAAAAAAACATGTTTTATATTCTATATATCGATGTTATCTTCAAAATAGCCACCCTGCCAGCTCTGATTACTGCTGTGCACATGTGTGTGTAAAAAACGAACTAAACTAAACTGTGAATAAAATAAGTGTTTAGTTGATCAGACTGGGTGAAAGCAGCGTTGAGTTCAGCTGCTGTTTGTCTGTAGTGTAAAATCGTTAAACTCAGTGTCCTCTGCTGGTTTGAACAGATTGGGGGTGTTGTGTTACTGCTGTCCGTGATCTACGTCCAGAGCCAGAGCTGCTGCTGCTGCTGCTGCTGATGGAGTAATAATAGTAACCGATTGGGCCGATTTTATGATGGGGCTTTTTCGGCCAATCAGCCGCGGCCCTGCTTGTGCTGAGTTAGTGCTCCATTAGAAGAGGCATCAGCGTCAGATCTATACCGTCCTCAGCCTCGCTTTATAAATGGATCAGCTCTCAACACACTGCAGGCCGAGCCACACAAACACTGTGGAGAGAAAAACATGGATGGAGGGATGAACAGAGTGATGAACTGATGTAGAGGATGGATGGATGTGAGATTACAGATATAGGTTCTGTGTATAGTCCCAAAAAACTTGTGTACATGTACTAATCCTCTATTTAATTAATGATGGGTGTGGTTAATTTTGAGCGTAACATGAAATCATATAAACCAATAAACCAATCAGCTCATCATTCTCTTTAAGAGTAGACCAGGTGAGCTCTGACTTTGGCGGATTGCTATTGTAACGGTGCAGCTACCTGGACGTGTTCAACAAACTCTTCTCAGCAGAGGAAACTGAGCTGCTGGTTGACGCTGTGAAGGAGCTCCAGCAGCTCATTTACGGGAACAGCAATGTTATTTTATTTACTATTCTGTTGTTTATAGTTTATTGTTAATGTAAAATAACAAATAACATTGCTGTTATAGTTCCATCTTAATGCATTGCAGAACAGTAAAACCAATCTCTTTATTTTTGTTGTAGACTGAAAAAACATGTTGGTTTGTCATTAAAAGAATCAAGAATACGAGACAAAACACCTTTATGTTGTGATTATATGTTTTTGCACACACAATGATGCATCACAATAAGGCAAGAAACAAATAGTAAAATGATGACAGTAATAATGCAATTAAATACAATGTTATATAGCTATAAGTTATACTAGTCCAATGCTCTTACAACATTTTGTAATGTTATGTTAGAAACGATCTACTAACTTATGGTGATGCAAACCAATATTATGTCAGACGTTTCCTGTCTGAAATCTTTTCAAAACATTGCTAAACTTTCTTCTTCCCAGCTTACAATTTTTATTTTGATTGCAATTTCTCAATATGTTCTTACACTCTAAAAAACAGAGGTATGATATGAGTACTTTTTTGTACTCAAGGGTACACTCTTCATAATTGTACCCTCAAAGGTACAATATTGGTCTTTACAGGATCAGATTTGTTCCCTCTGAAGTACAAAGTCATTTCTAACAGCAATAAGTACAAATTTGTACCATTTATTCAGCCAAAACCTACATTCAGTATTCTGCATCACTGCACTAATAAACAATATATATTATAATTGCACATTTTTTATTTGAAAACCAGACAATTTTGGATCATGAAGTTATTGACACATATTTAGTTGATGGTAATGTTTATAATCTTTATAATCTTTACTGGCATGAAAAACCATGGGTACAAAAAAGGACTTTCACTGAAAGGTACTTTTTTGTACCTCAATATAAGGTACAGCCCCAGAGACAAGCTTTATACTCTTTTAAGTACAAATCTGTACTTACTTTTCTTAGAGTGTAGAAAATTCTATCTGTCAAGGTTTATGGATGTTTTTAGAACGTTTTAAATGTTTTTAAATTTCTTTGTCGATTATCGTTTAGCTGTTTAATGTTTTATGTGAGTCAAAAAGTTTTAGAACGTTCCTGTTTTATGGTGAGCAACAGTATTGGAACATCTTGTAATGTTCATATTAAAAGTGAATAAAATATATTTTTTGCCAAGTACATTTCACTGCAGACTCTTTCAGTTTCAGGTTTTTGTTTTGGGGGGGGGTTACTCCCTTCACTCTCCTCTTTAGCAGGTAAAATACAGGCTCTATTGGGGTTAAGTCTGTAGATTGAATAAACCAGTGTTCTAAACCATTACTTTCTTACAACTTTTATGCATTAGCAAATTAGCTAAAACATGCTAAATTAGCTAAAGCTAATTAGCTGAAGTTGATAGTAGATTTTATCTGAATTATCTACTTCCTGTCTGTCCCACAGATACGCAAACGGAGGCCAACTCCAGCAACGCTCGTCATCTATAATGACCCCAGCGCTTCAGGTAACGGTACACACACACACACACACACACACACACACACACACACACACTTGGGCATACAGAACCAGCTCTTATCTTAGAGCAGTGTGTGTTAGCGCAGTGTGTGTGTGGACAGAGGGGGTTGTTTCAGGGTCCATTGGGTCAAGGCTATCAAAAAGCACACACAGAGCTTAGCGCTGTGCTGCTAACCCGTTAGTGCAGGGTATTAGCCCATTAGACCCGTGACTCATTACACCCATTTATCCAAAAACGCCCATAATAATTATCCTCATTTTTCGGGGGAAATGAGGTAATAAGTGAAGCTCAGCAGCTCTGTGTTCTCTGTGTTCTGAATCACGTCACGACTGAGACAATTTAAAAGCACATGCTTTTATTTATTTAGCCTGTTTTTAACTAAAGCTTTATTATTTATATTTATTAATCTTTATCAATGACTTTATTACTTTATTACTTCAGTTCTTCTCCTGTCAGATTAATTCTAATTCTAATTCTAAAAAAAAAAGCTTAAAGGCTAAAGCTGATGTTTTTTCCATGTGGGTCAGCCAGACGTGACTCTTCCTGTAGCAGTTTTTTTTTCTCCAGTTTCTTTATTCAGAGTCTTTATTTGAAGGTGTAGGAAACAGTACTCACCGCTCTCTGGCTTCTGTATCTGTAATTTCTCTAAAGACTAAAAGAACTTCTAATTTTAATAGTTTTAATAGTAACAAAGTTCTGGAATAACTGCACTACTGCTTTACTACATATTTTAACATCTATTTCCAAAACTCAGTTTATTTCTATTTCTACAGTCCAGATGTAAGCTGTAACCAATGACGTGTTTCTTCTTTGCTCTTTTAAAACCCTTGGTTTTGGAAATCATATCTGAAAAAAAATAAGATACCACAAAAGGATGAGTTTCTTTGATTTTAGCAAATTACATCACAAGCCATCAAACCAAACTGAACTGCTTGAATTTTTGCACCAGGAGTAAAGCAGCATAAAGTTATCCAAAAGCAGTGTGTAAGACTGGTGGAGGAGAACATGATGCAAAGATGCATGAAATAAAAACTGTGATTAAAAACCAGGATTATTCCACCAAATATTAATTTTTGAACTCTTAAAACTTTATGAATATGAACTTGTTTTCTTTGCATTATTTGAGGTCTGAAAGCTCTGCATCTTTATTTTTGTTGTTGTTATTTCAGCCATTTCTCATTTTCTGTAAATAAATGCTCTAAATGAGAATATTTGAATATTTTTATTTGTAATTTGGGAGAAATGTTGTCTGTAGTTTATAGAATAAAACAACAATGTTCATTTTACTCAAATATAAACCTATAAATAGCAAAATCAGAGAAACTGATTCAGAAACTTAAGTGCTCTCTTTTATCAATGACCTTTTTGATGATCTGGCCTCCATCCAGCTGTTAAACATTTTTTGTGTTGAAATCTGCAGAAACACAATCATATCTAAAGCTCAGCTGAAGAATGATGGGATTAATATTGCGGATGCAGAGTTCGGACCTTGAGAGCACCGTCAGTACCGTTATCAGTGTGTGTCGGATTGGGACGGTGTGTTTTGTCTGCTGTCTGGAACAATAAGTGAAGTGTGATAAGATAAGATCTGCAGGACCTTCGGGGACAGAGAGGACAGAATGTTCTAAAACAGGACTAGCTTTTGGATAATCTTTGTAAAAGTAAATTCTATTACTATTTCAGGTGCTGTTCTGTAGCTGTGGGCCTGATACAGTTTCTAGATAGGTTCATAAAGAGACACTAACCCTAAAACCCTTCAGTGCTCCCATCTGTGTTCATTTGTAGCTCCGCCCCCTCATTACCTTCCCCGGTTGTTTCCTTTTTCCCGTTCCTTCCATGTGTACAGTGTTTATTGTGTATTATTGTGTATTTATTATTATATCTATTAGTATTAGTAGTTTTCAGTGTTAGTTTGTCTGGTCTTGTGTGTTTTTGACGTCAGTCAGGTTGCTGTTTCTTTGTTTCCTGTTTTGTAGTTTATTCAGTGTTTTTTCTAGTAGCCATTTCTGTTTTTTTGGCCCTGGTTTTGATTTCAGTTTTGGTTTATTGTTTGTGTTCTTGTTAACAAACTACCTGCGTTTACATCCACCTTGTTCTTAAAGTCACATTGTTCTTAAAGTTGCATTGTTCTTAGTAACATTTGTAAAGTCACGCCATTCTTAAAATCACTTGGTTCTAAAAGTTTGATTGTTCTTAGTTAAGCCATTCTTAATATATAAAGTTACATTGTTTCTAAAGTCATGTTTTTTATAAAGTTAAGTTTTTATAAATCCAAAAGTTATTTCAGTGATATTTTACTGAATTTAAATATCTTTTATTTTAACTATATTAATGGATTGTATAGGGATATGGTAATTACACCTCTATACTTCTAAAGATTAAGAATATCTGGAGTAAATAACAGGTGTGTGTGTGTGTGTGTGTGTGTGTGTGTGTGTGTGTGAGCAGCTTCCCTGTTGCGTAACCATATGGAAAAAAGCACAATCACACAGAGAGCTTTACTCCATCAACCGAACACACAGCCGGCCTTTATTCTGCAGCAGAAACCAGTAAACCCAGTAAACCAGTATAAATATCTGTGGTTTGGCTTCAGTGAACGCTGTATAAATCCTGCTCGCCCCAGTTTAACCACTTCAGCTCTCAAACCTGAAATACAATAAACTACACACTAAACTACACACTAAACCACACTGATAAATGAATTGTAATGAGTATTTATACAGTATAGTCTGATATTTATGATAAATTAATAGTGAAGTGATCTATCAGAATCTATCATGAAGTAACACATAAGGAATCATGTAGAAACTTAAAAACAGTGTTAAACAAACCAAAATACTCTGTGAAGAAGTATTTAGATACTCTTATCTGGGGAGCTGTTTGTTAACTTGTGGTTTCTGTACAACAGAGGAAACTCTCTCTCTTCTATCCTTTTCTAGAGTGGCCCTGATGAGTGCCAGTTCCATCGTTATAAGGTTTTTGATGGTCTTTGCAGTGACTGCACTTGAGGATACTTGCAAAGTTCTTAAAAATTAAGCGATCTTAGCCTATGAATATTTATTTTACTTAGTCTATGAATATTTTCTCAATTCTGCTCTAGAGAACAAAAGTCAATGCAACAAGCCAATTCAGCTAAAATTTAATTATTGTCACTTCGTCCATATTTACAGCACTGATGGTCGGCGTCTAGTCGCTGTGATTTACTCCCATTGTTCAAGAAAACGTCCAAACAATGAGCTTTTCAGACACGATAATATATGTCTGGTTTAAAAAAAAAACAGTAAACTGTATAAAACAGAAAATATATAGTTATATATATATATATATATATAGTTATATATATACAATATAAATATACAGTTAATTACAGGTATATACTTTCTTTATGTTTATTTGTTTATTTGCATTCAGTATTCTAATGTTATATAGATTTAATTTCAGGTAGATACTACCACTGATCACTGACTTTATTATTGTTTATTTACACTGTAATTAAGTAATTGTGTGTTTAAGTCAGGATAACTAATTTTATCAAGTTGAGTTAAATTACCAGCCAGTACAACTCAATAAAACCTGAAAACTTAAAAATGTTTGTTGAGCCAATGAAAACATTTGATTTTAACCAACCTTTAGTTACTACACGTGTTAATGCTCTTTCTACAATGTTGGTTCACACAGCTTTCCCAAAAGCTCCTGGCACCATAGATTTGCATATTGGGTGTGGCCTCTCCTTTACTTACCATCTTTGTATTGTCGGTTGCCCAAAGCTACCTTATCTTAGTCGTGCTTTAGTGTGATATAAGTGTTGATTATTAGGCCTCAGTGTTGTAGGTTGTAAGAGCAAGTTACCTTTATTCTGTGTTTCTAGTGCTCGCAGTATGTTGGCTTGGAGCTACAGAGTTATGCTGTCAGTATTTATACATATATGAAATGAACTAAATCCGCAATTCTTCAAAAAAACAGTTGAGTTAATTAAACTATTGTTGTGTGTATTTGGATTTTGGGTTTATTCTATTCATGTATAGAGCAAAATACAGATAGACACTCTTTTACTGACCACTGACTTTATATTTAATTTTTTATTTGGGTTTATGATTTATTCTAATGTTATATACATTTAATTACAGGTAGATACTCTCTTACTGACCACTGACTTTATGATTATTTGTTTATTTGGGGTTTATGGTTTATTCTAATGTTATATAGAGTTAATTACAGGTAGACACTCTCACTGACCACTGACTTTATCCTTTTTTTTATTTTATTTTATTTGGATTTAGTATTCTAATGTTTTATATACACTTAATTACAGGTATATACTCTCTTACTGACCACTGACATTATGTTTTATTTGTTTATTTGGGTTTATGGTTTAATCTAATGTTATATACACTTAATTACAGGTATATACTCTCTTACTGACCACTGACTTTATGATTATTTGTTTATTTGGGGTTTATGGTTTATTCTAATGTTATATACACTTAATTACAGGTAGATACTCTCTTACTGACCACTGACTTTATGATTATTTGTTTATTTGAGGTGTATGATTTATTCTAATGTTATATAGAGTTAATTACAGGTAGACACTCTCACTGACCACTGACTTTATCCTTTTTTTATTTTATTTTATTTGGATTTAGTATTCTAATGTTATATACACTTAATTACAGGTATGTACTCTCTTACTGACCACTGACTTTATGATTATTTGTTTATTTGGGTTTATGGTTCATTCTAATGTTATATAGAGTTAATTACAGGTATAAACTCACTAATAAACAGCATAAAACGTAAAGTCAGTGTTCAGTGAGAGTGTGTGAGAGTGTCTACCTGTATTAATGTATAAATGTATAAATGTATACCCTCAGGCTGTTTCGTACAGAATTCTGTGTGTTTGATGGTGAAACCTGACGCTGGAGGATTTGTGCCGCTGGTCTGGATGTATGTTGGTCAGAGTTCAGCCGTAACGTGACATTTAAGTAAAGGTCAGCGCTGAATTATCCAGGAGGCCATTTTTAGAGTAATCTTATCAGTGTGTGTGTGGAGTGTGTGTGTGTTTGTGTGTGTGTGTGTGATGGTAAAAGCATGGAAGTTCTATCATCAGTACAGACGTTATCCGTGATCATGTGATAAAACCCATTCAGCTGATCATTAACCTACTTATTCACGTCCGTCTTCTTCTCAGCCAATCAGACGTCACCCAGCATGCATACATAAATATGAACACAGCCTGATGGTTATTATGATTTCTTTAATTTTTGCTTTTTTATCATACTTACATTGGCGGCAACCAAGGGCGTAGGAGCGGGTTTGATATTGGGGGGGACACATTTGCTAATACGCACCAAAGCCCACATAGTTTCTTAGAACAACATTTAAGGAATTACTTTTAATCACAAATAATCCCTTTTTTCTGTACTCTGTTTATTATTAGTTACATCCAAGTAAAGGTGACTTTACTACCGCCATGCTACTCCAAATTACATTTAAACAAATACGCGTGAAATGTCTGAATTATATACATATATGACAAAAACTGATCAGTTATCATCTGCGCTTTTAATTGTTTCTACTGAAAGCACTTCTTATGATGGTGTCCTTTTTTACGTTTCATAGAGATTTTTGACAGAAGTTAATATAAATATTAGACTAAAGAAAAAAACATTTGGATTCGCCTGGAATCCCTCTATTTACTCAGGATTTAGTCTTACTGTGAACTACAAATAAACAGAAGTCAGGTTAGAGCAGTGTTTCTCAACCCTGTTCCTACACATTCTACTGCATATCCCCACTGCCTTCTCTGCTTTAAAGTCACTTAATAAAGTAAGTGGAGGTATGATGTGTCTAATACACTGCTGACATACATAATGAAAAGGATTTAAACAGGTAAACTCAGTAAAGGACTGTTTATTAGCTAATCAGTTGGATCTGGTGGAAAACACACAATTTTAGGGCAGAGATCAGGGTTAATAAACTGCTTTAAACTACCAACATAAAGTACTGTACTAAATTCTGGCTATCCACTACATCTGGCTTCTAGCTAACTATTTTTTTAGTTTACTATAGCTTACAGTAAGTCCTGCAATCCTAAATGAATAAACACAATTTGAAAATGAAATAGTGATTAGCTGATCAGGCATATCAGGGCAAGCTGAACATAACATATATGTTTTTTTTTAAGCCTTGACTCCCTGTCTAGCTAATTCCAAAGTTAAGCTAACTGACTAACACAGCTGCAGTTTATTAATCACACGGTGGGTTTAATCTGTGTGTTTTGATTTGGAGAGGAGTCTTTTTAACCAGCTATCAGAAATAATCTCAACACAGGTCACATGGTAAACTCCGTTACCTCTTAGAAAAATCGCCGTATATCCAGATTTACTTCAACACCAGCTGATGCTGGACACCGCTTCTAAATCTCACAGCGAGGGGGAGGGGCTTCTCCTCCACCAGCACGCTAACTCTTCTCGCAAGACCAGCGAGCTGATTGGCTGTTTCTTCTGAAAGGCGGGACTTTCTCCCTGAAACGGCACCGTGATTGGTTTCCCAGCGCTTAGCGGTCGGTCTCTTCATTAACAGTACGACTGAGCTGAGCGAAACTATTTCATTTTTGGGGGGGACATATCCACCTGTTTCTAATATTGGGTGGGACATGTCCCACCCATCCCCCCCGGTTCCTACGCCAATGGCGGCAACTACTGCAATCAAGCTTTACTGAATTTTACTGAATTTTATTCCATTCTTCTTTACAGAATTATTTTAATTCAGACACTTTGAAGGATTTTCCAGCTTAAACATCCTGTTTTTCTATTTTATTTCAATTTTTTATTCCATTTTCTTCCAGTTTACACAACTAATTACCCAACCCACTCATCAGGACTCCCTCTATCACTAGTGATTCTCCAACACCAGGAGGGTGAACACTAGCACATGCCTCCTCAGATACATGTGAAGTCAGACTCCGCCTCCTTTTAAACTTTTTGCCTGGTAGCATCATCACAGCGCTAACGCTCAGAGGAAAGCACAGCGACTCGGTTCTGATACATCAGCTCACAGACGCAGCCCACTCAGAGAGAGCAAAGACAACTGTGCTCTCCCAGGGCTCCAGCAGCTGGTGGCAAGCTGCATGAACAGGATTCGAACTGGCAATCTCCTATTCACCCAGTCTCCTTCTTAATATTAAATTAATAACACTGAGCGAAACTGAGGTGGTTGAGACCTGCAGTTCTCGAAGATGGCACTGATGTTTGATATATGTCTGCATAGGGTTAAAAATTAAAGCTCCACTTTTCCTCTACTGGAAGTGTTTAATTCGGCTTTTTCGTGCCAGCGGTTTCTCTCAGTAAATTGCAGTTGATGGCAGCGTCTGATTATCTCTCGCTCTCCTGCAGATCCTTAACAGAGGAATCCTTTCACACCTGCTTTAAAAAAGCCCTAAACACACTGTTTCCTGCAGACCCTGCTGACCAGATGTGCTTTAAAGCTGCATTCAGTTAGATTCACATGATATAGAGGGAACAGTGTGATTATTACATTACTATAAAAGACTGATAATAAAATGCATTTGAAGATTGATATCAAGGCATGGTTTAAATTTTGCTTAAATTTCCTTAAAATTGGCGATTCACCAATCAAAATTTCTGCATTATTTAGAGTTTGAGAGGCAAACAGTCATTGTATGTATTACCAAAATAACTTTATGAAAGTTGTTTAAAGGTAAATCAATCTGAAAAAAATTCTAGTGCAGACAATCAATCAATCAATCAATCAATCAATCAATCAGTCCACCTTTATTTTTACTCAGGAGTACTTTTAAAAGGGATTGAGAATATTTAATAAGAAATTTGAAGTAATAAGATAAATAAAGTAATGAGTAAATAAATAGAA
This sequence comes from Astyanax mexicanus, assembly GCF_023375975.1. NCBI lineage: Eukaryota > Metazoa > Chordata > Actinopteri > Characiformes > Acestrorhamphidae > Astyanax > Astyanax mexicanus. The sequence goes on along the minus strand of NC_064418.1, from coordinate 50,118,711 downwards.
GAAATACAATAGGACATAAAAATAATAAAATAGGAAATTTTTAAAAGACCATGAAAACATTGCCACAAAAAGTCAAGAATTTATCAAATATAAAATGAAAAAACATAACAATATAGTAAAATGATAATAATGATAAGAAATGATAAAATGAATAATAATAAACTAAGAACATGGGTATCAAAACACAACCAGTAGAAAAAAACAAATTAGACAAATAAATTAATATAAATAAAGAAATAAAACGAATTAAAAATGTAAATAATAAAAAAGAAAAACTCATTTAAACAACTAATTTAAATCACAGTCACCGCATCTATATATAAAGTTATCCAAAAGCAGTGTGTAAGACTGGTGGAGGAGGAGAACATGATGCCAAGATGTATGAAAAAAAAACCACCAGGATTATTCCACCAAATATTGATTATTTCTGAACTCTTAAAACTTTATGAATATGAACTTGTTTGTTTTCTTTGCATTATTTGAGGTCTGAAAGCTCTGCATCTTTTTTGTTATTTCAGTCATTTCTCATTTTCTGTAAATAAATGCTCTAAATGAGAATATTTTTATTTGGAATTTGGGAGAAATGTTGTCTGTAGTTTATAGAATAAAACAACAATGTTCATTTTACTCAAACATAAACCTATAAATAGCAAAATCAGAGAGACTGATTCAGAAACTGAAGTGACCTCTTGTTTTTTTCTGGATTCAAATTCAGATTAAAATTCACTTCAGTGCTGTAATGTGAACACATGCTGAGTCTGATTGTCCGCTGTGTGTTTTCTGTGTTGTGGTGGAGTTGAGTGGGCCGGGGGTCCGCTGGCTGGCTGGTGGTCTGTTTGGACCGAGCTCTCTGAGATTTGGGTCGGGTTTTGGACGTTCATCACGGCGCTGAGAGCGTTCACACAGAGCCGCATTCACTCCACACACTGCTCTCTGTGTACCCGGCACTTCTGAGCGGTGGCAGGAGCTGCTCCTGGCACTCTATAAAGGAACCTTTCTGAAGGTCCAGGCTGGAGCTGGCAGGTCCTCCAGCTCGAGTCTGATCCAGGAGCCTCGGCTGCTGGTTGAGTAATAAACCCAGTAACCCCCCCCCCCTCTCACTCTCACTGGGAGTAATGGTTTCATCCTGTGGGCTGGAGGCTCTGATCTCTCTGAGTGCTCCTCTCCAACTTCCTGTTCCTGTTTATTACTGCAGTTGTGAGCTCATTACTGAGTGTACACTCCAGCCTGAGGGAGACGGAGAGAGAGAGTGAGCATTACAGAGAGAGACAAAGGGAGAGAGAAAGAGAGAGAGAGAGAGAAAGAGTGAACAAGTAACATTTATGAAGCAGCCATTTCAGCCACTTTTGCACACAGTTATCACACTATACTCTGGATATTTACCAGTTATTAAGGAGAGAGGAGTGAGAATAAGTGAGAGAGAAAGTGTATGAGTGGGTAAGAGTGAGGGGGTGAGTAAGGGAATGAATGAATGAATGAATGTATTAATTAATTAATTAATGTGTAAGATAGGGAATGAATAAATGAAAGAATGAGTGGATGAGTAAGGGAATAAATAATTGAAAGAGTGAGGGGGTGAGTAAGGGAATGAATGAGAGAGCGGGTGAGTAAGAGAATAAGTGAATGAGAGGGTGATTAAAGAAAATGTGTGTGTGTGTGTGTGTGTGTGTGTGTGTTAGTGTGTGTGTGTGTGTGTGTGTGTGTGTGTGTGTGTGTGTGTGTGTGTGTGTTAGTGTGTGTGTTAGTGTGTGTGAGTAGTGTGTGTGTGTAGTGTGTGTGTGTGTAGTGTGTGTGTGTGAGTAGTGTGTGTGTGTTAGTGTGTGTGTGTGTGTGTAGTGTGTGTGTGTGTGTGTGTGTGTTAGTGTGTGTGTGTAGTGTGTGTGTGTGTGTGTGTGTAGTGTGTAGTGTGTGTGTGTGTGTGTGTGTGTAGTGTGTGTGTGTGTGTGTGTGTGTGTAGTGTGTGTGTGTGTGTGTGTGTGTGTGAGTAGTGTGTGTGTGTGTGTGTTAGTGTGTGTATGTAGTGTGTGTGTGTGTGTGTAGTGTGTGTGTGTGTGTTAGTGTGTGTGTGAGTAGTGTGTGTGTGTGTGTGTGAGTAGTGTGTGTATGTGTGTGTTACAGGGTTTTCCTGGCTGTATTCCCTCAGTGTGAGGTCAGAGCGCAGCTCTATTACTCTCTATAATAACAATAATCTACTGTTGACTGATTTTCCTAAACGCCCTGAACACAATGCACCTTATTATTCGCCCTATTAAACTCTAATTATCAGATATTAACCAATCAGGTGCAGCGTGGTTTCGTTTATGAGCGGTCACGTGAGTGCTGAGTGTTCTGTATACGGTTCTCATTATAAAATACACGCAGCGTGACTCGTACGAGAGATTATAATATTATATTTCTTTATATTTCTTTATATTTCTCCACCTGCCTGGTTTAAACAGCAGCAGCTCAGTTTCCTCTGCTGAGAAGAGTTTGTTGGACACGTCCAGGTAGCTGCACCGTTACAATAGCAATCCACCAAAGACAGAGCTCACCTGATCTACTCTTAAAGAGAATGATGATTTCAACTCCCATAATTCACCTTGCCTTACCTTTAGCATGCTGAAACCAGTGTTTAATCATCCTCTCTCACAAGATAACACCTCACACCTGTGTTGCTGTCCCATGACTTTTGGCATATTAGTGTAGTCCCCTGGTTTTCAGCTTTCGGCTGGATGTAGAGCCCAGCGTCCCTGATAGTGACTGTTCACTAAAATCAATTTCAATTTGTGTGTGTGTGTGTGTGTGTTGCCTGAGGGTATGCACTATTCACTAAAGCGTGATGCAACTGGACGTTATTGGAGGCTGTTTTCTGCATTTCTCTGCTATAGTATAAATCATCACTGTCACGCAAAATCTCCAGTATCTCCAGAACAGCAACTATTTAGGAGAAGTTATATAATTATAACCTTTCAGTGAAAGTTTGTGTAAAAAATAAGCATTTGTATTTGTACAGTCTTTAATTATATTTTTCTTATTTATGTATTTTAAAACTGTATTTTTAAACTTTTAAACCTTTTAATTTATTATTATTTTTATTATTTAACAGATTGTTATTATTTTATTTTATTACAATTTTACTTCTTATTTTATGTATTTATTTTTTTTTTACTTTTTCCTTTCTTCTTATTCTTGTTCTTACTGTAATTTTATATATTTACTTATTTATGTATGTATGTATTTATTTATTTTTATTTTTTTATTTATCTTTATAATTCTAATTCTTGTTGTTTTTCCTCTCATGTTGAATTGCTTTAATTGCTTCTGGTTTTATGAGATGTTTTTCCCTCTTCTTAATTAAATATTAATTGTTTGTTATTTTTAATGCTTTTGCCGTTTAGATTTATTGTTTTGTTTATGTGGTTTCTTATAATTTGATTATAATTTAATAGAGTTTTATTTCTCAGTCCCTTTAAGTTGTAAACGCCCAGCTTTATTGAAAATGAGGGCGACCCTCAATGCTTTCCTTATTTTACTCCTCTTTTTTCTTCATTTTATATTTCTTCTTTGTATATTGAACGTAGTGTATGTTAGCAGATCCATTAGCTTAATCATTAACCTGAGAAATATTATTAAAAAATAGTTTTATATAAGAATGTATATCTGGATACATGGAGACGTATAGTTAATGTGTATAATTAGAGCATAATTTAAAAAACAATGAACTTTCCCTCTTTTTCAGATGATAAACAGTCATCGAGCAGCAGTCAAGCAGAGGTAAGCACAGTGCACACTTTCTGTCTGTTTAAAATGCTAATGAGCGCTACATTTAGCTATGCTAAACGTTTAGCTATGCTAAATGTACCCCTATCTGTCTACCTGTCCATCTGTCTGTCTTTCTGTCTTTCTATCTGGAACAAGTAAACACAAGTAATACATGTACCTTATTATAGGAAACGGCTTCTGTTTTTAGGTATTTCAGTGGCCCACATACAGAACGGCAAACCAGGCATTGTGATTTTACTGTTATAACAGGGTTATCATCATTTTCACACTATAAGTTATACAGGAGTTTCAGTGAAGTTTCTCCAGCACTAAGACTGGAGCAGTATTAGCATTAGCGGCCTTAGCCTTAGTGCACCCAGCCTTAGTGTAAATCTGGAATTCTAAGCATACTGTAAATAAACAGAAGTGGTCAATTGACTTTAAAATAAATATTTTTAAGAATTACTGTTTTGTTTACTTAACCCTCCTGTTATGTTACAAGTCAATTTGACCCGTTTTAGTGTTTGAAGATCCAGGAAAAATAGTTAAAAGTTTTTTGTTTTTTTTTTCAGTATGAAATTTCTTCTGCTTGCCTTAATTACTGTAATCATCCTATAATATGAAAATAGTTCATATTACATATTTGCAACAACCACCCCCTGCAAAAACTAAAACTAAAACTAAAACAAAATTTGCAATGTTATGTTTCAATGTTTTATGTAAAACTATTGTTTTTTTATATATGTTGGTCTTTTAAAAGTAAGTAATAAAGTAGTGAAACATTAAAAAAGTTGGAAAATGTATTTTTTTAATGAAAAATGAGTGAATTACCCTAATTGAAGCACTACCTGTTACCTGAGGTAAGAAACACCACTGCACTAAATATTGATGGAATAATTGAAGTAATTGAGTTATTAATAATATATTTACACTGCTTGTACGGATTTTTTGGGGGGTTTTAGATTTTACATTTTTTGTATAATTAAACACCATTGCTGTTCCTGACAAACAAACATAATAGGAGGGTTAAATTAGCTTAGCTTTAATTGCAGTAGAATTAGAAGTAAAACATGGCGACACCGCTGTTCCTTACTAGTGTCACATAGTTAGCCTTATAGAATGCGAAAAAAAAAAAAAACTTACAAACATCATCCCAATCAATCAGCAGCTAAACTGGGTTAAATGGTTTTAGGTATTGATTAGGTATTGGTAACTGGTGATTGTGAGCTGGTGGAGGGTTGTGTAGTGGGCTGGGCTCTCTGTATGTACTGTGGAATTCTGGGAGTTGTTATGCTCTCGTTATTGATCACTGGGCTGGAAATAGAGTGGGAGTGAAAGGTGATGCTGCCCGAGTCTCATGTTGTGCTTTTCCACTGACCACGCCAGAACCAGTCTGCCCAACTGTCTCCCGCCCAGAGGAAGACCAGCGTCTACACACCGCCCACCATGAGAGGTACACACACACACACACACACACACACCTCATACCCACCGTACCATCTGCACCATGCAGTCAGCCTCTTCCTATTGCGTAACAATTCCATTCATATTAATCTCCCAGCTAATAGAGAACATTATAAGAACGTTTACCAATGCTCATCGCTATCTTACCCCCCACCAACAGTCCATTTTCACTCCTTCCTTCTGCCTCCTTCCTTTAAATAGCAGCAGAGCTTCTGAATATATCTACACTGATGGGCGTGGTGGATTTCTGGAGTTTTCCTTGTTTATCTTGGTAACAGAAAACACAGGAGCTCCACTGACTGATTAAAACCCTGACCACAGTCAACAGTCAGACGTTCATCGCTATCTTGGCTATCTAACATTGCTGTTCCCGTAAATGAGCTGCTGGAGCTCCTTCACAGCGTCAACCAGCAGCTCAGTTTCCTCTGCTTTAAGAGAAGAGTTTGTTGGACACGTCCAGGTAGCTGCACCATTAAAATAGCAATCCACCAAAGTCAGAGCTCACCTGGTCTCCTCTTAAAGAGAATGATGAGCAAGTGATGAGCAATCTGATTGGTTTATTATTTCAGGTTATGCCAAAAATTAACCACACCCATGATTAATTTAGAAAATTAGTACATTTGTAAGACTTTTGTTTTGCGTTTGAAGCCGCACAAGGTGTACTTTACCCATGGTTACAATAGCAAAGATACATTGACACGCCCTAAATCAAGCCCAGTCTCACTTTCTATGAATTTTGTGTCTATTAGACTCTATAAACATCTAAACATGATTATACAAGTTTCTAAAAATGTATAACACATTATATCTATGTTTAATATTACATTTATTTATCTGTTAAGCTTTCTGTATGTTCTTAGAGCGTTTTTATTGAACGTTTTTAACAACATAATTTGTGTCAGTGTTAATATAGTATTTTTAGTTTTAGGGATGTTGCTTTTAATGTTTACAATATTACAAGCTACCTGCAGGCCAGCCAGCTCTCCAATACTGTGTGTGTATGGAGGAGCTGTTGGATAAAGCAGCTATTGGTCCATAGCCACGCTATATGTTTGCACGTTGCGCAGCAGCAACATTTGCTAAACGTTACCATTACATTCTCTGTTAGTTAGGAACCCAACTAACAATATTTGGGGTGTAGAACTTGGTTTCTGAATGTTCTGAGTGTTTAATCTGAACAGTTTTCTTTGGAGTGTTCTTAGAATGTTTTTACTTAACATTTGTAAATGTTTTGGTAACGTGGCATTATTTTAGTGTTTAGTTCTGGGAACGTTACTTTTAGTAAAATGTTTTTTTCTGAGCTGGAAATGCGCACCCTCTCCGCTTTTAGACTCTTTGGCTCGTTTTTCTGTGCTACAACTGCGCACCCTCTCCGCTTTTAGACTCTTTGCCCCGTTTTTCTGCACTAGAAATGCGCACCCTCTCCTCTTTTAGACTCTTTGCCCCGTTTTTCTGCACTAGAAATGCGCACCCTCTCCGCTTTTAGACTCTTTGACCCGTTTTTCTGCGCTAGAAATGCGCACCCTCTCCGCTTTTAGACTCTTTGACCCGTTTTTCTGCGCTAGAAATGCGCACCCTCTCCTCTTTTAGACTCTTTGCCCCGTTTTTCTGCACTAGAAATGCGCACCCTCTCCGCTTTTAGACTCTTTGGCCCGTTTTTCTGCGCTAGAAATGAGCACTCTTTCCGCTATACAAGAGACGTTTTAAAAACTGTGTGATGCAAACTATTATTATGTCACACGTTTTCAAAACGTTCCTGAAACAATTTCTTTTGTAATGTTAAATGCCAACATTTATGGAACCTTTTTGAAACGTTGCTAAATGTTCTAACTAACAGTATTTGGGGAGTAGAGCTAGGTTTCTGAATGTTCTGAGTGTTCAATCTAAAAAAAGTTTTCCTAGCATAATCTTAGAAGGTTTTTATTTAACGTTTGTAAACGTTCTGCTAATTATTTCATTTATACACCATTTTACTTGACTCACTATCTTTATCTTTGTGTTGTGTAAACTAAGATTTTTCAAATTGATGTTTAATTTCATGATGTCTCTTAATATTCAACTCCTTAATTACGGCAACTTTTAGACTCTTTGCTCCGTTTTTCTGCACTAGAAATGCGCACTCCGCTTTTAGACTCTTTGGCCCATTTTTCTGCACTAGAAATGCGCACTCTCTCCGCTTTTAGACTCTTTGGCTCGTTTTTCTGCGCTAGAAATGCGCACCCTCTCCTCTTTTAGACTCTTTGGCCCGTTTTTCTGCACTAGAAATGCGCACCCTCTCCTCTTTTAGACTCTTTGGCCCGTTTTTCTGCACTAGAAATGCACACTCTCCGCTTTTAGACTCTTTGGCCCGTTTTTCTGCGCTAGAAATGAGCACTCTTTCCGAGTCCGTCTACAAGAGACGTTTTAAAAACTGTGTGATGCAAACTATTATTATGTCACACGTTTTCAAAACGTTCCTGAAACAATTTCTTTTGTAATGTTAAATGCTAACATTTCTGGAACCTTTTTGAAACGTTGCTAAATGTTCTAACTAACAGTATTTGGGGAGTAGAGCTAGGTTTCTGAATGTTTTGAGTGTTCAATCTAAAAAAAGTTTTCCTAGCATAATCTTAGAAGGTTTTTATTTAACGTTTGTAAATGTTCTGCTAACGTGGCAGTGTTTTAGTGTTTACTTCTTGGAACAATATTTCCTTATTATTACAATCTAACCTTCCTTGAACCCTTTTAAAACGTTCCTAAAGTTTTTTTCTAACGTTCTCTGTTAGCTGGGATGCGGGTGCAGCTATATTTTGGATGATGAATGTATTTATAGCACTATAAGAATTATATTTAGTAATATTTATAGTGTACTATGATGTAAGTGGAACTTTATTCAGTGACTTGGTCTGAGCTGCAGGACTCCTGTTACATATTGCTTCCTGTTTTCTATATATAGAGCCTGTCTGTGGGTTCTGATGATACTCTGGTGTGAACGTCATCAGCATCGATATAAATTTAATAGTGAGAGTCTCGTAAACGTGCTGAATGAATCCTGGAGGAGGTCTGGAGGAGTGTGTTCTGTGCTTCAATCCGCCTGTTTCCACTTTTCAGATAATTCCCAAACCCTTCCAGAGCTGAATCAGATGTTAGAGCAGGAACAGTGATAAATTACATTTTAATGCAGTAAAAATTAGCTTTAATCGCATCATAGTAAGACTTGTGATTGATCTTTCCTTGCACAAACAAAAAAAATTACAAGATACACACACTGCAAATAGCTATAAAACACAGGTAAAGGCAAAAAACTAACATGGGCTTAAATATATATATATATATAAAAAATCATTATAACGTATATAACAGAAAAATATTACATTCCAACTGTATAACACAAAAAAAGTGATCACAAAACATTAATCAAATGATCTTTTAAGCATCGCTTATAATGTTTTACAGATGAATTCTTTTTCAAATGGTTAAAATCTTATTAAAAAATTGACTCTAAAAGAGAGAAATTTAGGAAGATGAAGATCTATTTATGAATCTCTGTATTTGTAATGAAATAATTTTTTAATTGCTCTGGGATAGTTTCATGATTTGCATAAATTTTATAAATAAAAATATATATTTGAAATATATTAATATTGTAAATCGAGAGAATTTGGAGAATTCAGAGCACATTGGTCCAGAAGGTCTCTACTGTAAACCCTCAGTTTGTTTGAACATTGGGGAAACATTGGGGCCACCATGACCGGAAGATCGCTGGTTCAAATCCCAGTTATGCAGCTTGTCATCAGCAACCAGAGCTCCGAGAGAGCACAGTTAGCCAAGGCATCTGTGAGCTGATGTATCAGAACCGAGTTGCTGTATATTTAATATTTAATATGTAATGTAGGCATTTTAGTAATAAAATATAGTGTAATCCTATACAACCTTTTAAAACTCAGATAGAAATCTACAGCCTGCTGGAAATATCACATGTTGAACCATTGTTCCATCCTCTAAAAACTCATAAATCACTGTAATCATTTCTTTTTTTACAATGGGATTTAAATGCATAAAACCTCCGTACTATACATTAATGTTTTTATAGAGCAAGAATAATTTTATTTTATTTTTTTTTTATCTTTGGGGCTTTTTAATTCACAAACTTGTTTAATAAAATGTCAAAACAGCAGTCTAAAATGCTGCCACTATGATTTGGGAGATCACTGGTTCGAATCCCAGTCATGCAGCTTGCCATCAGCTGCCAGAGCCCTGGGACATCACAGTTGGTCTTGCTCTCTCTCTGGGTGGGTACAGTACAGTAGATGGCGCTCTCTCTTTCCCCTCATCACTCCTAGGGTGATGTGGATCAGCACAAGGCTGCGTCTGTGAGCTGCTGTATCAGAACCTCAGATTCCTGTACAACAGAGGAAACTTTTACTCTTCCTTTCCTGGGTTGGTCCTGATGAGTGCCAGTTTTATCATTATAATGTTTTTGATGGTCTTTGCGGTGACTGCACTTCAGAATTCTTGAAATTCTTCTTTTGAGATTTTTGTTATCTTTATTTAGTTGAGTAGTTGTTGCTTCTCATAATCTGGATTCGAACATTACTCAAATATTCACTATTCACTGTATACCTGTAACTCTACCTCTTCACTACTTTACTTTAACTGATGCTCTCAAACTAACTTTATTAAGAGACAAGAAATTCAAGTAATTAACTCTTGATGAGTTCAGCACAGCTGTTAACTGAAAGCCTGAATTCCAGGAGACTCTACCTCATAAAACTGACTGAGAAAATCCAGCAGAGATGTTCAAAACTTTTTAGAATCTAAAATATAAAACATATTCTGGTTTGTTTAACACTTTTTTGTGTAATAAATAATTCCATACATTTTTATTCATAGTTTGGATGAGTTTAGTATTATTATTGCTTACGTCAGTCTTTTAAAAATAGCCATTAACGTAATCCAACTATCAGTGCCCAACACAGAGATGTGCTGACCCGTACCCTGCCATGCCATCTGTACCCACAACCAGTGCCAAGCACATGGCAAAAAACCCAAGCACCATATGTTCTGTATCAGACCAGAATAAAATATACTGAAATTTTATTCTAAAAACATGAACATCACTTCCTGTTACATTTCCTTTATTAACTATACTTTATCTGTTCACTTTCACCTTCTTATTCTGCATTTATTCATATTTATTATATTTTATTTAGCAATATTATTACTATATACTGTAAAACACTGATACATTTTGTCCTCGCTTACTGTATAGACTGATTGGGTTTTCTCTGATTTTGCTATTTATAGGTTTATGTTTGAGTAAAATGAACATTGTTGTTTTATTCTATAAACTACAGACAACATTTCTCCCAAATTACAAATAAAAATATTCTCATTTAGAGCATTTATTTACAGAAAATGAGAAATGTCTGAAATAACAAAAAAGATGCAGAGCTTTCAGACCTCAAATAATGCAAAGAAAACAAGTTCATATTCATAAAGTTTTAAGAGTTCAGAAATAATCAATATTTGGTGGAATAACCCTGGTTTTTAATCACAGTTTTTTTTTTCATGCATCTTGGCATCATGTTCTCCTCCACCAGTCTTACACACTGCTTTTGGATAACTTTATGCTGCTTTACTCCTGGTGCAAAAATTCAAGCAGTTCAGTTTGGTGGTTTGATGGTTTGTGATCATCCATCTTCCTCTTGATTATATTCCAGAGGTTTTCAATTTGGTAAAATCAAAGAAACTCATCATTTTTAAGTGCTCTCTTATTTTTTTCCAGAGATGTATATTTAATATTTAATGTGGGAATTTTAGTAAGAAAATAATGTAATCTTATATAATATTTTAAAACTTAGTTAGACACAAACAGCCTGCTGGAAATATCACATGTTGGACCATTGTGTCATTCTCTAAAACCCTAGATCTCTTAAATCACTGTAATCATTTATTTTTACAATGAAATATAAATATGCAAACCCTCTGTACTGTACACTACTGTTTTTTCAAGGCAAGAATTATTTTTATTTTTTATTTTAATATTTTTATCTTTAGGGCATTTTAATACTCAAATTTACTTGATATAAAGTCTAAACCCTTCTAAAACTCACTTCCCTGACTGTCTTTTTACGTCTCCGTTGCCTGAGGATCTGAGGATGATCTGTCGCTCAGATGAAGCGGGATCCTCATCCCAGATTAAGGCTTTGCTTTGTTTCGTCCCGTCAGTTCCGACCACTCGACTGTCCCGACAGTTTAGACAGTCTGCACTGCTGGGTCACGCTCGGAGAGTTCACTCAGAGCTGGGTTTAGATGGAAAGTTTTGTCCTGAAGGAAAATAAAAGCATTTCACCTCCAAATCCCACAGAAAAATCAATTACCACAGTGTCCAACACCGAGTCTAAAGACTTCCCCGAAGACTACAGGATGTTACTGCAGAAACCGGGGCCAGAAAATGTTTTAATACCTGTGATTACAGTAGAAACTCTGCCCAGATAAACAAACATCTCTCAGGGCCAAATACCACGAGCCGAGCCTGAGCGGCACCAATTTTATTCCAGATTGAAATCTAGACCTGATTCTGGCCCAAATATTCAGATCAGTTACCTAGTGTAGTATGGGAATTGCCACATACTGTATGACAACACCCCGGTTGCCATGTATAGTAAGGTATCACCCTGAGCTACTTGTCAATGCCCCGGTTACTGAGTGTAATATGGCAATCAGCCCGAGCCACATGTGCCAACACCCTGGTTGCCAAGTATAATTGGGGAATCGAACCATTATGATTGTGTCAACACCTCAGTTTTCATGTTTAGTATAGGAATTATCCTGAGCTGCTTGTGCCAACACCCCGGTTGCCAAGTATATTGACCCGAGTCACATGTGCCAACTCCAGTTGCAGAGTATAGTGTAGAAATTGCCCCGAGCTGCACGTGCCAACACTGTGGTTGCCAAGTATTCTGATTGTGCCAACACCCCAGTTGTTGAGTATAATATGGGAATTGCCACAAGCCATATACAGTGCCCTCCATAATTATTGGCACCCCTGGTTAAGATGTGTTCTTTAGCTTCTCATAAATTGAGTTTCGTTCAAAATAATATAGGACCACGATGGGAAAAAAAAGTAAAGTCCAACCTTTAACTCAAGTAAATTTTAAGGGGGAAATAAAATCCCTGACTAAGAAATTATTATTCTTCATAAAATCACCTGTTCCACAATTATTGGCACCCCTAACAATTCTTAGGAAATAAATTGAATAAAAGTATTTCTATTTGATCAGAGTATGTAGGAACATTTAATTAGTAATTCACAACTTCCTGTTTCCCTGGGGTATAAATATGACGTGACACAGAGGCCATTTATCTTCAACATGGGAAAGACAAAGGAACATACCATTCAAGTGAGGCAGATGTGTGTTGACCTTCACAAGTCAGGCAATGGCTACAAGAAAATCGCTACTCGCCTACACCTGTCCATATCTACTGTCAGAGGAATTATTAAGAAGTTTAAAACAACTGGAACAGTGGTAAACAAGCCTGGACGAGGACGCAAGTTTATTTTGCCACCACGCACAGTAAGAGGATGATAAGAGAAATAAAAAGTTCTCCAAAGCTCACTGTTACAGAATTGCAACAAATGGTAGCTTCTTGGGGTCACAAAGTCTCCAAAACAACCATCAGGCGCTATCTACATGCCAACAAGCTGTTTGGGAGGCATGCACGGAAGAAACCATTTCTCACTCACAATCATAAACGCAAACGTTTGGAGTTTGCTAAGCGGTACTGGGACTTCAACTGGGACCGTGTGCTTTGATCAGATGAAACAAAGATAGAGCTTTTTGGCAACAAATGCTCTAAGTGGGTCTGGCGTAACACAAGAGCTGAGTATGCAGAAAAGCACCTCATGTGAAATACGGCGGGGGATCAGTGATGCTGTGGGCCTGTTTCTCTTCTAAAGGCCCTGGGAACCTTGTTAGGGTGCATGGCATCATGAATGCTCTAAAATACCAGGACATTTTAAAACTAAATCTGGTGGCTTCTGCCCGAAAGCTGAAGATGGGTTGTCACTGGGTCTTTCAGCAAGATAATGACCCTAAACATGTGGCCAAATCTACACAGAAATGGTTCACCGCACACAGAATCAAGCTCCTCCCATGGCCATCTCAGTCCCCAGACCTCAACCCCATTGAAAACCTGTGGGGTGAGCTGAAGAGGAGAGTGCAGAGGAGAGGACCCAGGTCGTTGGATGATTTAGAGAGAATGTGCAAAGAGGAATGGTCAAAGATCCCTCTTTCTGTATTCTCCCATCTTGTGAAACATTACAGGAGAAGATTAGGTGCTGTTTTGTTGGCAAAAGGGGGTTGTACAAAGTATTAACATCAGGGGTGCTAATAATTGTGGCACACATGATTTGATGTTAAATAATTATTTCTTAATGTGGGATTTTTTTCCTACTGAATAAATTTACTTGAGTTAAAGGTTGTATTTTACTTTTTTTTCCCATCGTGGTCCTATATTATTTTGAACAAAACTCAATTTATGAGAAGCTAAAGAACACATCTTAACCAGGGGTGCCAATAATTATGGAGGGCACTGTATATGCCAACACCTCGGTTATGAATTATAGTATGGCATTCGGCCTGAGCCACTTGTGCCAAGAATAATATGACAATTGTCATGAGTTGCTTGTACCAACACAACGGTTGCCAAGTATAGTTTGGGAATTGGACTGTACTGATTGTGCCAACATCCAGGTTATTAAGTAAAATATGGGAATCATAAGTGCCCTGTGATACTTGTGCCAACACCCCAAATGCTGAGTATAATACAACATTAGGCCTGAGTGTCTTGTGCCAACACCCCGGTTGCTGAGTATAGTATGCCAGTCAGCTTAAGCCACTTGTGCAAACACCCTGGTTAATGAGTATAGTATGGAAATCAGACCATGCTGATTGTCTCAACACCCCAGTTGTCAAATATAGCATGGAAATTATCCCTAGCTGCTTGTGTCAACACCCCGGTTGCCAAGTACAGTAAGGAAATCACCCTGGGCCACATGTGTCAACGCCCCAGTTACTGAGTGTAATATGGCAATTGACCCAAGCCATATGTGCCAACACCCTGGTTGCTAAGTGTAATTGGGGAATCGGACCATTCTGATTGTGCTAACACCCCAGTTGTCAAGTGTAGAATAGGAATTATACTTAGCTGCTTGTGCCAACACCATGGTTGCCAAATATAATTTAGAAATGGACCTAAGCTGCTTGTGCCAACAACCCAGTTCTGAGTATAGTATGGGAATCGCCACAAGTGCACATATGCCAACACCTCAGTTGCTAGGTATAGTAATAGGAACCAGAACATGCTGATTGTGCAAACACCCCAGTTGCCAAATATAGTATGGAAATTATCCCTTGTTGCTTGTGCTAACACCCTGGTTGCCAAGTATAGTAGGACAATCGGCTTGAGCCACATGTTCCAAAACCCGAGTTACAAAGTATAGAATGGTAATCACTCCGAGTCACATGTGCCAACACCCCGGTTGTTGAGTATAATATGGGAATTGCCACAAGCCATATATATATATGCCAAAACCTCGGTTATGAATTATAGTATGACATTCGGCCTGAGCCACTTGTGCCAACACCCCTGTATGCCCAAGAATAATATTACAATTGTCATGAGTTGCTTGTGCCAACACAACGGTTGCCAAGTATACTATGACAATCAGCCCAAGCCTATTGTGCAAACACCTGAGTTGCGAAGTATAATATGGGAATCAGCCTGAGCCGCAAGTGCCAACGCCCCGGTTGCCAAGTATATTATGTGAATCAGCCTGAGTCGCTTGTGCCAACACACCGATTGCCGAGTATAATATATCAGTCAGCCCAAACCACTTGTGCCAACACCCCGTTTGCTAAGTATAGTATGGCAATTGGACCATGCTGATTGTGCCAACACCACTGTTGCCTAGTATAGTATGGGAATCGCCCCGAGCCACATGTGCCAACAGCCCGGTTGTTAAGTGTAATATGGGAATTGACCCAAGCTGCATGTGCCAACACCCCAGTTTCTGAATATATTACAACAATTGGCCTGAGTGTCTTGTGCCAACACCCCGGCTGCCAAGTATAGGATGGAAATCAGACCATGCTGATTGTGCCATCACCCTATTTGCCAAGTGTAATATGGGAGTCAGCCCCGGTTAGCGAGTATAATATGGGAAATGACACTAGTGACTTTGGCCAAATCTCTGGTTACTGAGTATAAACCACTGTGGCCGATTCCGAGTCTCAGCCAATTCTGCCATAATCAGCCGAGCTCAGGACGATTCGTCCCGCTCTCTGGGAGAAACAGCAGGTGTCCGAACACTTCTGGATGTAGATCAGGTTGAAAGCGTTGTTGAACTCTTTAAGACGCTGAAGTGGAGGAAGTTCAGCAGCGCTGCAGACTCATGACCGGGCCGTTTCCCGGAATGGAGGTGGTGCTAATCCACATTAGCCCGGCTTATTGATCGCTGAGTGCAGATGCATCATTCCGGGTCCATCACCTTAAATGGACAGGCGAGCTGAGTGCAGCGAAACGCTCGGTAATGAAAGAACGATCAGCAGCCCTGTGGCCTGAACTGGAGCCACAGCATCACTTCAGGGTTCTGATGATCGGTAAGAACTTCAGCAAATCAGACAAAAAATGTTTTTTTATACATTTCTATTAAAACTGTTAAACAAACCTAAATACTTCACAGAGTGAAGAACTCTTATCTGTGGAGCTGTTTGTTAACTTGTTAACGGTTTCTGAGGCTGGAAACTCTGATGAACTTATCCTGTACAACAGAGGAAACTCTCACTCTTCCTTTTCTTTCCTGGAGTGGTCCTGATGAGTGCCAGTTTCACCATCATAATGTTTTTGAATGTCTTTGCAGTGACTTCATTGAGGATACTTTCAAAGTTCTTGAAATTCTTCTTTTCAGATCGACTGACCTTCATTTTTATTCTTTATTTAGTTAAGTAGATATTGCTTCTCATAACCTGGATTCGAACATTACTCAAATATTCACTATTCACTGTATACCTGTAACTCTACCTCTTCACTACTTTACTTTAACTGATGCTCTCATACACTTTATTAAGAGACAAGAAATTCAAGTAATTAATTCTTGATGAGTTCAGCACAGCTGTTAACTGAAAGCCTGAATTCTAGGTTATTCTAGAAGAATGTAAAATATAAAACATATTCTGGTTGGTTTAACATTTTTTGTTTACTAAAAAACTGCATATGTGTTTCTTCATAGTTTGCATGATTTTAGTATTTAGCAAAACATAAAACAAGGAATAACAACTATGAATTTATTGTAATATTAAACACAAGTATTTAGCATTATTTTTTGTATTTCATGAATTTATGTTTAACAGAGATCAATTTTGGCCCATTTTTTATTGCAAATATGTGTTTTTTTTATAATAAGTAAGTTTGTAAAGGGATGTTGTGCATTAAAAGCAGAGACGGATGGGCAGGAACGAGCTCAGCAAAAAAGCCTTTAGTGTTGGTTTGGCATGAGTTTACTGCTGAGCACAGAGTGGCACACAGTGTGTGTGTGTGTGTGTTTAGGGGGGAGGAGTTCAGTGAGTTTTTCCCCATTTGTTTTTCATTATGTCATTTTTTTCTTTACAGTAAATAATAAAAAATAATGATTTTTTTTCAAGTTTTGAAAAAATTGAAACAGTTACATTTTCTGGTACCACTTTAAAATAAGACTACCTTTATAAAGGGTTCAGTTGGTTTAGTTTATTAATGGTTACTAATTAGGTTATAAATGCCTTAAAAATCATTAATAATCAGTTATTAGAAATGTAGTACATAGAAATGTATGTAGACCTGTTGTTTGCCAAATAGTGAACACACAGCCACATAACTGATTATTACTGATTTTTAAAGCATTCACATCCTAATTAGTAACCATTAATAAACTAATTGTAAACCATTTATAAACCCTTTATAAAGGTAGTCTTATTTTAAAGTGGTACCAATTTTCTTTACATTGTGTCAAAATGTCAAAATAGATGGATTGATATATTGATATATTGATACATAAACAGATAGATTGATATAAGTTTATTGATCCCAAAAAAACAATTAATAGTTAAATGTTCATATATTTACCAAAATATACACACAAATTTTACAGTGATGAATGGACCAATCCAAATGCAATATTCACACTGACATCAACTGAAAGTTAAAAATTCCCAAAAAGTTAGACAAATACTAACCTTATGGAAATGTTAAAAGTAACATTCCCAAAACTAAAAATAAAAACATTGACACAAGTGATGTTACATAACAGAATGTTTAAAAACGACAAAAATTTAACAATTAAAAAGCATCCAGAAAACTTGACAGATTTGAATTTTCTCAGTGTCTCTTTCTCTCTCTCTCCCTCTCTGTCTCTCTCTCTCAGTCTCTCTCTCTCTCTGTATCTCTCTCTCTCTGTTTCTCTCTCTCTCTCTGTTTCTCTCTCTCTCTCTCTCTCTCTCTGTCTCACGTGAGCGGAAGTGAGCGTGTGTGTGCATGCCGGGTGAGGGAGCGGGTGTTTGGCAGTGTGTCGAGTGAGTGAGTGAGTTTTTCTAAACTTTTCTATTATTTCTGGTTCTGCTAATTGTGTTGGTGGGGTTGTGGAAGTGTTAGGGAGGGTGTGACTTTGTGTTTACCGTCGTTATGGCGGCTCCCGGGGGAGTTTCCCCGCGGCTGACTTTCAGACATGGGTGTAAGTGTTTCCCGGATCCCTCTGTATCAGTGGAGGATTGTTTGGTTGCTGTCAGTGCAGGAGTGGGAGCTAGGAATATTAAATCAGCTTCCAGAATGAATAAAGCCATCGTAGTGTTTCTGTCTGAAGTGGAGATGGTGAATAAATTAATAGAAACAGGTCTCGTTATTAAAGACGAGTTTGTGCCGGTTCTGGCTTTGTCCAGCCCGTCTAAACGCGTCGTGCTGTCTAACGTTCCACCTGTAGCTTCAGACGAACTGTTAAAAAACATCCTGGAGAGATATGGTAAAGTGGTCGGTTCAGTGAAGACGATTCCTCTCGGCTGTAAGAGCGCGGAGTTTAAACATGTGCAGTCGTTTCGGCGCCAGGCGTCTGTTATATTAAACCCGCGGCATGACCCTTTAAATGTTTCTGTGTCTGTACCGGTGGATGGAAGGAGCTGCACTTTATTTATCAGCTCTGAGTCCATGCGGTGTTTTCTGTGTCGGGAATTTGGTCATATTAGGCAGATGTGCCCCCAGAATAATGCCACTGACTCTGGTGCTCAGCTGGGCGATTCCGGGGTATCCGGCGCGGGGGGGGATGCCGGGGCCGCGGAGGAGCCCAGTGCTGAGCCCAGCACTGGGCGCGCGGGTCCGGCTCCTTCAGCGCGCGAGAGCGAACCTGGAGCCGTACCGGTGGACTCCGTGCGGAAGAGTAGCGCGCATACTGATCCGGTAACTGATCGCGCAGCTCCCGCTGACCCGGAGCGCGAGAGCGGGGCTGGTGCAGTGTCTCTCAGTGACGCGAGCGCGGTTATTGTTCAGTCCGCTGAGGATCAGTCTCAGGCCGGGGGGGTTGAGGGTGATCCCGGGGATGGTGGTAATGTTCAGATGGAGGGAGCGCAGGAGAGCGATGCCCCCGGTGAGGGAGCTCAGCTGGGTCAGTGTAGTGCTCCTTTCTCTGAGCTGGACCTCGGGTCTGTGGTGGGAGAGTCTGATATGGAGTGTGAGGGAGTGGATAGTGTGTTAGATGAAGGGGATGTGGGTGCTTTAACTGATTCTCAGGCTTCAGTAGAGTTCAGCTCTAGTTCTAGGACTGCACTGTACTCACTTACCCAGATTAATCAGTTTTTAGACAACACTAAAGGTCAGCGTAAACCCAGCATCGAGCGTTCTTTCCCAGATTTACATATGTTTTTGGCTTCATGTGCTGTAGCAATGAGAAAAGCAACCCTGGAAGAACTAGATCAACAAAAACGATATAGGCTGAAGAAAATCGTAAGCACTGTTAAAGGAAAACTGCACCGTAAATAAAGAGTTTAATTTATCTGTATGGTTTACGTTTTTTTCCATATTTTGTTTTGGTTTCTAAGCACCATGGCTTGCATTAAAATAGGATCTTTAAATGTTAATGGCTGCCGTGATGCTATAAAAAGAGCTACTCTGTTTGAGTATGTAACAATCAAAAAAGTTAACATTCTCTTTTTGCAAGAAACTCACACCGATCATGATAATCAGTTGCAGTGGGAAGCTGAATGGAAAGGCCGGGCCTTCCTCAGTCATGGATCTTATAATAGTGCTGGAGTTGGTATTTTAATTACAAATGCTACCCCTGGGCTTAATACCACTATGACTGAGATTATTGCAGGGAGGTTATTAAGGCTTGATGTGGAAATTAAAGGACTCCTTTTCACTCTATTTAATGCATATGCACCTACTGTTGGTGTAGACCGTTGTGCATTTTTTAGGACAGTCTCCGAGTCGATTAAAGCTGTTTCTCCTGGAAGAGTAATAGTCTTGGCTGGTGATTTTAATTGTACTGTTACTCCTGATTTAGACAGGAATCATGGGGAACCACATCCACGGTCAACAGCTGCCCTTAAGGCTGTTATTGATTATCATGGTTTAATTGATGTGTGGAGGGAGGCTTTTCCAATGACGAGACAATATTCCTGGGTGAAAACAAGTGTAAATTGGATTTCAGGGGCTCGATTGGACCGGTTCTATGTGCAGAACAGCAATAAGACCAGATTTTTTGGTAATTCTATCTCTCCTTTTCCACTATCTGATCACCACTTTATTTCTGTCTCTGTGTCACTCTCTTCTGTAACTGAACAACGGTTATACTGGCACTTTAATAGCAAATTATTGCAAGACCACTTGTTCAAGCAATCTTTCACTTTTTTCTGGGAGGCTTGGAGAGAGAGAAAAAATCAGTTTGTTTCCCTGGCCCAGTGGTGGGACATTGGAAAGTCTCAGATCCAATGTTTTTCCCAAAATTATACTGCTCAAAATGCGAACATGTTTAAGTGCAAGATGGAACAACTCGAGAAGGACATTTTAAAGTCCAGTTGCGGAGTGGATGGCTCAAGTGATCCAGGCGGCACTGAACACATTGAGCAGAAGAAGATTTTGCTTAAAAATCTGCTGGAGGAGCGTGGCCGAGGAGTTTTGGTGCGAGCGCGTTTCACAAGGCTCAACCAGATGGATGCTCCATCTTCCTTTTTCTTCGGCCTGGAGAAAAAGTCTACAGAGAAAAAAGCCTTCCTTTGCTTGCGGTTGCCAGATGGGAAAGAGACTGTGGATAGACACGAGATCATGAGACATGCATCATTGTTTTACCAGGATCTTTTTTCTGCTGAACCTTGTGACCAGGCAGCCAGGGAATGGTTGTTGAGTGACCTGCCTCATCTGTCGGATGAGGAAAGCTCAGTGTTAGAAGGCCCATTGTCGTTTGAGGAGCTCACGGCCTCTGCATATGCACAGTCTGATGGCAAGGCCCCGGGACTTGATGGACTGACTGCAGAATTTTATAAAGTGTTCTGGCCTCTGCTCGGTCCAGACTTACATTCTGTTTTCTTGGAAAGCATGGAAGTGGGTCTTCTTCCTCTTAGTTGCCGGAGAGCCATAGTGACCCTGCTGCCCAAGAAGGGTGACCTTAAGTGCTTACAGAATTGGCGTCCAGTTTCTCTTCTCGGGCTTGATTATAAAATTCTGTCCAAGGCTTTGGCTATCAGGCTTAAAAGCTGTATAGCGTCAATTGTCCATAGTGATCAATCATTCTGCATTCCCGGGCGTTCTATTTTTGACAATCTTTTCCTTATGAGGGATTTGTTCAGACATGCAGAATTGGAGGAGATGAATATTGGAGCAGTATCGTTGGACCAAGAGAAGGCGTTTGATAGAGTGGATCATCTTTACCTATTTGACACTCTTAAGGCCTTCGGGGTTGGCCAGGGTTTCGTCTCTTGGATTAAGCTGCTCTATACAGATGTTTATAGTCTGTTGAAAATTAATGGCCGACTCTCCAAACCGTTCAGTGTTAGCCGTGGCATTCGGCAGGGTTGTGGTCTGTCTGGGCTGCTGTATTCTCTAGCTATTGAGCCTTTGCTGATAGCATTGAGAAAACAGCTCAGTGGGATAGCGCCTGTAGGATCATGTGCTGCAGGCGTGGAAAAAGTAACCCTAAGTGCATTTGCTGATGATGTCACAATTTTGATAAAAACTGATGAAGATGTTGCTGGGATGGCGACATGCCTCCAGATGTT
Source organism: Astyanax mexicanus (assembly GCF_023375975.1). Classification (NCBI taxonomy): domain Eukaryota; kingdom Metazoa; phylum Chordata; class Actinopteri; order Characiformes; family Acestrorhamphidae; genus Astyanax; species Astyanax mexicanus. Next base: position 50,097,229 of record NC_064418.1, on the reverse strand, counting down.
CCAAGCAGCAGCCTCAGCAAAAATTAACTGGTCCAAAAGTGCTGCATATTTAATGGGTCAGTGGCAGGATCAGGCAATTCCTTCACTTCCCCAGCAGTGTTCCTGGAGATCAGATGGACTGAAAATACTGGGCATTTACTTTGGAACTAAAACCTTCATGAAAAAAAACTGGGAGGGAATGGACGACCGAGCTATAGGCAGGCTACAACGATGGAAGTGGATTCTTCCTGACCTGTCATATCGGGGACGAGTGCTTGTAATTAACAACTTAATAGCTTCTATGCTATGGCACCGTTTGACAGTTCTGGATCCTCCTATTTCTATGGTACGAGGTATCCAGAAAGCTTGCATTGACTTTTTCTGGCATGGGTTCCATTGGCTTCCTCCTGGAGTGCTATATCTCCCTCTGGATGAGGGAGGTCAGGGACTGATACAAATTACTGATAAGGTAAAGGCCATGAGATTACAATCAGCCCAAAGACTGCTGTATCATGATGGAAGTACTCCATGGATTCAGTTTGGACTAGCAACGCTCAGGACAATGGGGGGGCTGGGCCTTGATAAAGAACTGTTTCTTATGTCTCATGATGATGTAAAGAAAATTGCCGTGCCGGGTTTTTATGGTTCTATGCTTGATGTTTGGGGTTCATTTACTGTGGGAAGGAAAGATGGGGCTCATTTTGGGTTGGATGAACCCTTATTTTCTAATCCCCTTTTTAATTGCAATGTAAACTGTTTAAGTTCAACCGCTGCTGCTTTTATCAGAGCGAAAGTAGTCAGGGTCAGGGATACTGTGGATCTGGCTGTGGGGAAATGGCGATCAGCTGCTGAAATTAAAGCTGCTGTCGGCCTGAAATCTGAGCGCTTGGTTAATTTCTTTTTAAATGCAGTGCGAGGCTCATTTTCTCAGTCCTATCAGACTTTTTTATCCAGTTGTTTTGCTGGGGAGCCTGACTCTTTGAGTTTTCCGGAGCTGGATATCACGCCAAATGTTTTTAAGGGGGAGGAGAGTAGGGTGGGCTGTCTTCTCTCTTCTGAAGGGTTACTGAACATATCTCTCTCTAGCGCTGGGAAGAGGGCACTGTACCGGAGTTGCGTGAAATCTGATTTTTTCGCTGTGTTGCAGGGGAGGGTGGACTCTAAATGGAGAACTTGTCTTTCAGTCCCTGATGAGTTGAAACCGTCATGGAGGCTTTTGTATAAGGCTCCTCTGCCTAAACGCTCTGGAGATCTTCAGTGGAGGGTGCTGCATTGTGTTTTACCTACTAATACACACGTTTCTAAAATCACTCCAGCTGTGTCTCCTCAGTGTTTATTCTGTCAGGCTCCTGATACTGTGTTCCATGCATTTATAGAATGTACCAGACTGGCACCACTTTTTGAACTTTTAAATCAGGTACTCCAAGGGGTGGGGTTGACATTTACAAAAGTTCTGTTTATTTTTGGGTGTAAATACACTAAAGCTAACAGTCTTAAATGTGTTTTTGTTAATTTTTTGCTGGGACAGGCTAAATTAGCCATTTGGAAGACGCTGAGAATGAGGTCAGAAGGCAGGATTTGTGATGTTTCAGCACTGTTTAGAGCTCTGGTGGAGTCTCGGGTTCGAGCTGAGTTCTTGTTCTATCAGAGCACACGAAATGAATTGGAGTTTGAGATGAGGTGGTGTATTGCGGGGGGCTGTGTACTGGTGGAGGGAGGTGAATTATTGTTTTCATGGTAATCCAAACGATTATCTCCTTTAATTTTTGCGTAAAGGTGTGTTTGTGATTATGCATAACTGACGTTTTTAATAAAGCGTTTTTAAAAGTCAAAAAAAAGTCTCTCTCTCTCTGTCTCTTTCTCTCTCTCTGTCTCTCTCTCTGTCTCTCTCTCTCTCTCTCAGTCTCTCTGTCTCTCTCTCTCTCTCTCTCTGTCTCTCTCTCTCTCTCTCTCAGTCTCTCTGTCTCTCTCTCTCTCAGTCTCTCTGTCTCTCTCTCTCTCTCTCTCTGTCTCTCTCTCTCTCTCTCTCTCAGTCTCTCTGTCTCTCTCTCTCTCTCTCTCTCTGTCTCTCTCTCTCTCTCTCTCTCTCAGTCTCTCTGTCTCTCTCTCTCTCTCTCTCTCTCTCTCTCTGTCTCTTTCTCTCTCTCAGTCTCTCTGTCTCTCTCTCTCTCTCTCTCTCTCTCTCTCTCTCTCTCTCTCTCCGCTGTGTGAGAGTGGTGTAGTGTTACAGTGTGTTATGGATCAGTGATGATGATCTGTAGCAGGAAATATGCTGCCTGTGTTGAAATGCTGAATCCTGATAGATCATGTGACTCTTCTGATCCTTCTGACTCTAAACATCAGATTCTGATAGAAATAGATAGATAGATAGATACTTTATTGATCCCCGGGGGGAAATTCTTGAAAATTCTTGAAAATAAAAGGAGTTATATCAGTCCCTGATCTGTAGCTACACTATTTGGTAGGGATGTAAGAAAATTCACGGTTTGGTCCACACCTCGGTATAAACCCCACGGTTTGATATGTTTTCGGTAGGTTTTTGGTACAGATGGTGGTAAAAATAAAGAGGCAGGGCATTCTGTATAGCCTCATCTTTATTAGCTTCATAATAACAATAAAACTTTATAACATTAACCACATTATAACCATGTTTTGTTTTTTGGGATGGACTGTTGTAACGGGGCTCCAGCTCTTTTATTAAATACTGAAACCACAGCATTACAGCAACAACAGCATTACTTTAACTGCTTAAACTACAACTGTATTCTTTCCTAAGAATATTACTGGATGCATTGCAGTGTTTGAGATCTGAGTACGAGCGCCTAACCCTGCGCTCACACTGGAAAGCGACAGGCAACCATTCATTGCCAATGACAGCGCAGTGACAGTTGTGGACTGTTTGAATCAAAGTATTTCTGCTGCTTCACAGCTTAATACTGGTGGTTTATGCCCCTCTATAGCCCACACCTGGCTTTAGGAATGGTGCCAATAGGTTCATGTTTATATTTATTTGTCATATTCTTTTGGCAGTTCTTCTCTAAAGTGTGCAGCTTAAAGTAGCTGAGAGTGGCCTTCGTTAAAATAGGAGTCCACATACAGCTCTGGAAAAAAAAAATTAAGAGATCACTATAGTTTCTGAGTCAGTTTCTCTGATTTTGCTATTTATAGGTTTATGTTTGAGTAAAATGAACATTGTTGTTTTATTCTATAAACTACAGACAACATTTCTCCCAAATTCCAAATAAAAATATTCTCATTTAGAGCATTTATTTACAGAAAATGAGAAATGGCTGCAGAGCTCAGTTCAGAGTTCAGAAATCAATATTTGGTGGAATAACCCTAGTTTTAAGGTTTTTAATCACAGTTTTAATTTCATGCATCTTGGCATCATGTTCTCCTCCTCCACCAGTCTTACACACTGCTTTTGGATAACTTTATGCTGCTTTACTCCTGGTGCAAAAAATCAAGCAGTTCAGTTTGGTTTGATGGCTTGTGTGTGTTTGTTGAGTGCAGAACTGCAGTTGGTGGTGGAGCAGCATTTTCAGAGGCAAGAGCTGGAGGCGGGGCATTCTGACAGCCCAGACACGCCTAGCCCAATCACAGCGCAGCATTATGGCAACGCAGCCCAGTGGGCCAATCACAACTGCCCAGAGCCGAATGGCAATGAGGGTTATGTCAGTTCTGATGCTCAGGCAGGAAGCAGTGAGGCGGGGGGTAAGTCTAGACCAGAGCCGGGCAGATTTTAAAGGACCCGTATACAACATTTTATTTATTTACTTATTAATTTGTGGCTATTAAAGTCAACTTACACTGATCAAACATAACATAATGACAATTTTCAGCTCCACTGATCATATATTTCACTCTGTAGTTGTATAATTATAGACTGTATCTGTTTCTCTGCACACATCCTGTTCTTCAATTCTCCTTTCCTGATTACCGTTGCCACTTTTGAAGTTCCACAGTTGACTGACATGTCGATCCACCAACCACAATTATTTTCTTTAGAGCCTTTCCCCACTAGTGCCATGTTGACCCTCCTCCTCTTGCATCAGTCTGTAAGTGAACTATATGATCAGTGGAGCTGAAAAAAATGGATAATGGATGTAGAAACAAGTAGGAGGTCGTAATGTTATGCCTGATCAGTGTAAAAGCCTTATTCACTGTATATATACATATTTCTATATAAATATGAGACCTTTAAAGCTCCACCTCACTTGCGTACAGTGGATCTACTATTGTTCTTTCACTCATTGGCCACTTTAACACAACCCTAAATCCCTAAAAGAAAAGTTTGAGAAAGTAAGTGTATTTCATGTTTAATCTGCCTAACCTCACTTCATATGTTAATATTCATCCATTCCTGCATTTCAGACCTGCAATATACTAATTTCCACACATTTTTACTTTCATATTTTATTGCCATTGCGTCTAACAGCACTTAAAAGATGTTTTGGAACTAAGAAGAAGACACAAACCCACTTTTTCTTACACAGCCATGGCTTTGTAATTTGTGCAGCATGTGATTTAGCATTGTCTTGCTGAAAAGTGCATGGGAAAAAAAGATGAACATAAGGCATGTGTTGTGTACAGATCATTTCATGTTTTATGGGAATGTATTGTGGTCCCTAAAATGCAGGAATGGATATTTATAATAGTAGTTTTTTATTTTCCATAATTTATCAAAAAATAGTTTTTAGGAAATAGATAGATAGATATAGAGCTCTGGAAAAAAATAAAAAAAGAAAGCACTTCAGTTTCTGAATCAGTTTCTCTGATTTAGCTATTTATAGGTTTATGTTTGAGTAAAATGAACATTGTTGTTTTATTCTATAAACTTCAGACAACATTTCTCCCAAATTCCAAATAAAAATATTCTCATTTAGAGCATTTATTTACAGAAAATGAGAAATGACTGAAATAACAAAAAAGATGCAGAGCTTTCAGACCTCAAATAATGCAAAGAAAACAAGTTCATATTCATAAAGTTTTAAGAGTTCAGAAATAATCAATATTTGGTGGAATAACCCTGGTTGGTTTTTAATCACAGTTTTTTTCATGCATCTTGGCATCATGTTCTCCTCCACCAGTCTTACACACTGCTTTTGGATAACTTTATCAAGCAGTTCAGTTTGGTGGTTTGATGGTTTGTGATCATCCATCTTCCTCTTGATTATATTCCAGAGGTTTTCAATTACAATTTGGTAAAATCAATTTTATCTTATTTTTACTCTTATTTTTTTCCAGAGCTGTAATTCTACTGATTGGCTGTTGGTCAGGATGGTGTATTTTTGTAGTGATGGTTGGGTGAAGGTTGGATGAAGCTGTTTTGAGGTTTTGCTGATAAATCTTTCTCTCTTTCTCTCTTTTTCTTCCTCTTTTTGTTCTGGTTTGGTTCTGCTTGTGGTTATTTTGTGTGCTTACATGCAGGCGAGTCGCCAGAGTCTTCAGAGTGTCGGCAGAAAAACTTGTCCAGTCCTTCTTCTATCTCTCGATAGCCGTATTCCCGACTCGTCTGAGCTGTATATCTCCTCCTCCTCCTCTTCCTCCTCCTTTCTACAACATCTTCTCTCTTTCTGTACACTGAATAACTCTCTACTTTTACTTAAAGCCATATCACAACCAATATTAATAATACAGTATTTAATGAGACGTTCTGTATAGAATATGTTTGAGTTCTATAATATGCTTGTTCTTAATTATATATATAAAATTAAAAACTAAAACCACAAAAAATGATGCTAACACTTCCTATAAATCTTGTATATACAGTTTATAATGCATTATAATGACCATTTCAAGCTTCTAACAGATATTTTATAATGTTGTTGTTTACAGCTCTGGAAAAAAATAATTTTACCAAATTAAAAACCTCTGGAATATAATCAAGAGGAAGATGGATGATCACAAACCATCAAACCACCAAACTGAACTGCTTGAATTTTTGCACCAGGAGTAAAGCAGCATAAAGTTATCCAAAAGCAGTGTGTAAGACTGGGGGAGGAGAACATGATGCCAAGATGCATGAAAAAAACTGTGATTAAAAACCAGGGTTATTCCACCAAATATTGATTTCTGAACTCCTAAAACTTTGTTATTTCAGCCATTTCTCATTTTCTGCCAATAAATGCTCTAATTGACAATATTTGACTTTTGACTGATGTAGTGTATCTGTGCCTTATAATGCATTATAAATCCATAAAGACATTGATGATGCACTGTAAATACAACATTTATAGGAAGTGTTCAAAATGATTGTCATTCTGAGTATACTGTCACTATCCTGCAAATCCTTGTGTCTTTATTTTTGCCCTTTTTAATTTTTGATATGATATCAACATTTTATTATGAATGAACCAATAGAAATGCTCCAAAATGACTTTAAAATGAAATGAATTCAGTCTACACTGACATCAAATGAAAGTAATTTTTTCCCTTTTTCTGTAAATTTGCTGTTTTGGAGATACAAGGGTTTTGCATGACAGTGACGATATTTTATTTGCAATAAATTAATTGTCTATCCCTGCTGAAGAATACAGCCCAAAACCAGTCTGGTCTGGATGGTTAAAAAATGAGAGTTTGATGGCGGTTTATGTGGTTTAAAACCCAGCTAAAACTGATTTTTTTAGTAAAACCTTTTCCAAACGTTAGTTAACATTCTTAGAAAGTTCAAGTCATTAGAAGGAATTAATTGCTGTTTTTTGCAATATAACTCGCACCAGGTTATAAGCAGCATTATGCAACACTAGTAAGGAACAAGGGTGTCGCCATGTTTTCCTTTTAATCCAGCAGATCGAATTAAGCTAAGTAAACAAAACTGTAATTCTTAAAAAAACAAAACATAGTTGTTAAGCTTCACAGATTTTTCTCCTGACTGTTTATTTGGGTGAGTAAAGTTTATTTACAGTAAACTTAGATTTCCAGATTTTTACTAAGGCATTAGCATTAGCAGCTAACCACTATTGCTAGCCACCAGAAAGTGCTACACTGAGGAACCTTGACACTGAGTGTTCCGACAAGCCAGGGTGATATTAGCTAGCTGTTTGTCCCACAGTTAGCGCTTAGCAAAGATAGCCGCTAATGCTAACACTGCTCCAGCAGTGCTAGCCAGGGTAAGCAGCAGGCTACAGGCTGATAATGCTCACCTCTGAACGGAGAAAGAGCTAGAGCTTAGCCTGGTTAGTAGCAAATGCTAATACTGTACTGTGGCTGTACTGCTTCTTAATACTTGACTGGTAGAATTTATACATAAGGAGCACTGATTATAAAGGCACTAATGTTACATGAGAAAAGTTCTAATAATATTTTCAAAACATTGCTAAACATTATCATAATGTTATCTGTTAATTGGGTCCATATTTAAGCATTAATACACTCGAGGTTCATGTTATAAAGTGTAATATAAGCACTGCTGTGTTGTAGCTGCGCTGTTTGGTTTGTATTTGGTTTGTAAGCGCTGCATCGTTGCTAGGTTAAGGAGTAATACTTACATGGAGAGCTTCGGTTACAGTGCATTACCGGCTGATAATGGCACTCATAGAACACCTCTCAGCCAATCAGATTGCAGGGTCAGAACTAACTGTGGTATATAATAATGCATAACTGTCATAACTGTTCCTATAGGTGTAAAGTTTAGATGTTTCAATACTGTTGTCCATATTGATTAGCTGTAAAGGGGGACCGACTCCACACTAATGCCGTTCTGGTCGCTCAGCTGTGTTTTTCAGCTGGGATCTGCTGTATAAAAGCACTGTTAGCGTATTTTCTGGCACATTTAGACGGGATGTAATGAGTTCTGGGTGGGATTGTGACTTTATTTATGTAATAATGTTTCAGAGAAAGAAATAAAGGTGATTTTTCAAGCTTGAAATGAGAAATCTTGGGTTCTTGTGTGTCATTTTTTTTTTTTCACGCTTTTCTCCACTACTTTTAGACTCCCACAGATTTTATTCTTATTTTATTACCTGGGATCAACACATAGAGCTGCACTTTGTGTCTAAATACACTATATATTGTTGACACCCCTTCTAATAAATTCAGCAGCATTCTGTGACTTAAAGAAGCACACATTGCTGACACAGATGTGAAAATGCACACTGTAGTATATAGAGAAGTACTGCCAATAAAATCGGACTCTCTGGATAAAACATAAATCTACATAAAACTACTGGCTCCATGTCTAAAGCCAGATATGGGCTATAGAGGGGTATACTGTGTTCTCTGGAATGATGGTACCACAGCAACCCACGTAAATACCACAGCATCCCACACAGATACCACAGCAACCCACACAGATACCACAGCAACCCACACAGATACCACAGCATCCCACACAGATACCACACAGCAACCCACAAAGATACCACTGCAACCCACACAGATACCACAGCAACCCACACAGATACCACAGCAACCCACAAAGATACCACTGCAACCCACACAGATACCACAGCAACCCACACAGATACCACAGCAACCCACACAGATACCACACAGCAACCCACACAAATACCACAGCATCCCACACAGATACCACAGCAACCCACGTAAATACCACAACATCCCACACAGATACCACAGCAACCCACACAGATACCACAGCAACCCACACAGATACCACACAGCAACCCACACAAATACCACAGCATCCCACACAGATACCACAGCAACCCACACAGATACCACACAGCAACCCACTCAAATACCACAGCATCCCACACAGATACCACAGCAACCCACACAGATACCACACAGCAACCCACACAGATACCACACAGCAACCCACACAAATACCACAGCATCCCACACAGATACCACAGCAACCCACACAGATACCACAGCAACCCACACAGATACCACAGCAACCCACACAGATACCACACAGCAACCCACACAAATACCACAGCATCCCACACAGATACCACAGCAACCCACGTAAATACCACAACATCCCACACAGATACCACAGCAACCCACACAGATACCACAGCAACCCACACAGATACCACACAGCAACCCACACAAATACCACAGCATCCCACACAGATACCACAGCAACCCACACAGATACCACACAGCAACCCACTCAAATACCACAGCATCCCACACAGATACCACACAGCAACCCACACAGACACCACAGCAACCCACACAAATACCACAGCATCCCACACAGATACCACAGCAACCCACACAGATACCACAGCATCCCACACAGATACCACAGCAACCCACACAGATACCACACAGCAACCCACTCAAATACCACAGCATCCCACACAGATACCACAGCAACCCACACAGATACCACACAGCAACCCACACAGATACCACACAGCAACCCACACAGATACCACAGCATCCCAACACTTAAGTTGAACAGATCTGAGTCAAGTTGAGCTGACTTGACTTAAGCTGAGTTAAGTTGAATGAACTCGAGTAGAGTCAAATTGACTTTGATTTTAGTTAAACTAACTTGACCTGAGTTGCATTAAGTTGAATGGACTCGACTCAAGTCGACTGCTGAATCCAGTTGAGCTAACTTGACCTGAGATAACGTGACTTAAGTTGAACGCATTTGAGCCAAATCGACTGTTGATTTTAGTTGAGCTAACTTGACCTGAGTTGACTGTAGTTGAATGACTTGAGCAGAGTCAAGCTGACTGTTGATCTCAGTGGAGCTAACTTGACTTAAGTTAAATTAAGTTGAATAGACTTGAGTCAACTGTTGAATTCAGCTGAACTACCTTGACTGCTGATTGACTTGAGTTGAGTAGACTGTAGTTGGTTTGAGTAGACTCTTGTTGAGATGAGTAGACGTTGAGTTGAGTAGACTGTAGTTGAGTTGAGTAGACTGTAGTTGAGTTGTGTAGTCTGTAGTTGAGTTGAGTATGACTTTAGTTGGGTTGAGTAGACTGTAGTTGAGTTGAGTAGACTGTAGTTGAGTTGTGTAGACTTTAGTTGAGTTGAGTAGACTGTAGTTGAGTTGAGTATGACTTTAGTTGGGTTGAGTAGACTGTAGTTGAGTTGAGTAGACTGTAGTTGAGTTGAGTAGACTGTAGTTGAGTTGAGTAGACTGTAGTTGAGTTGTGTAGACTTTAGTTGAGTTGAGTAGACTGTAGTTGAGTTGAATAGTTGATGCGGTTGTGTTACTCCTGCAGGTAGAGATCAGTCAGACACACAGAGATCCAATCAGGAGGAGAGTCTTCACCCCCAGAAGCTCCTCCCCCCTCACCTGGCCACGCTGTCAGAGGAGCCGGCGGATGCCCCGCCCAGACGCAAAGACACACCTTACCAGCAGGAGGCGCCGTTCACCACAGGTACCAGGAAACACCAGCAGTTCTGATTTCCAAATTTAAAGTCCTTCTAGAGTAGTACAACTACATCTGGAGATTTAAAATACCAATTACTAGTACTCTTTCTCTTCCTGGGGCGTTCCTGATGAGTGCCAGTTCCATCATAATGTTTTTGATGGTCTTTGCTATTCACTGTATACCTGTAACTCTACCTCTTCACTACTTTACTTTAACTGATGCTCTCAAACACTTTATTAAGAGACAAGAAATTCAAGTAATTAACTCTTGATGAGTTCAGCGCAGCTGTTAACTGAAAGCCTGAATTCCAGGTGATTCTACCTCATAAAACTACTTTGAAGAATGTAAAATATTAAACATATTTTTGTTTACTAAACAATTCCATATGTTTTTCTTCATAGTTTGGATTCATTGCTTTATCTGAAAAAAAAAATATATATATATATATATTTATTTGCATTGTATTCACTACAGTTATGAAATTATAAGCCTTTGCTGATTTTTAAAGGGTTAGTTAATAAGCTTTTTACTTAGTCATGTTATTAATTGCATATACATTCTATATTCTGACTGAATCTGTTTGCTTTGCTGCTGAATATTCCAAAAAAACTGCAAAAAAGTAATTATTTACCATGAAAATAAATGTCTTTAATAATTCATTAATGGAATATCAAATTTCTGTAAAATATGTCATTTCAGTTATTTCAAAAATATATATTTTATGTCTACCCCAGTGTTTAGGTCTGCTCTAATACTTCTAATATTAAACAGCTGGGGGAAAAAAGGATGTCACTTTCTCTGGCGGGAAACATGTGGAAGGCAGTTAAATATGTCAAATTTATAATCTCATTATTTTGTATAAAATATATAATCTATATATAAATCAATATTAGATTAAAAACTTTTAACATAATCTTTAGTTTGCTATTGAGTAAATCTGCCATCCAATGTTAAAAATGTATATAAAAAAAATATGTTATAGTGGAGACAATGTCAGAAAATTAAACTCTGTTGGTTTAAACAGTTTATTGATAACAGAGTTATTGATCAATCAAATTGATCAATCATACCATACTCCAGACTGCCACTAGTGTGAGCAGTAGGGTAATAATGGTAACCACAGGTAGATGGCGCTGTTGCATTATAAATATAAGAATAATCCTGACCATCCAGAGAGCAGTAAATAAATATCTGTACTCGCATCTGATCACAGTGTTTCGCTACATCTATAGACAAAAGTAAAGAGACCCCTAATCAATCAATCAATCAATCAATTAATTAATTAACCTTTATTTTACCTCAGGATTATGTTGAGAGTTACCATCATTTACAATGTAGAAAAAAAATAATTCAAAGAAATACACACTTTAAATAAATACATTTAATATACAGTTCTGTAAAAAATGAAGAGAGCGCTACAGTTTCTGAATCAGTTTCTCTGATTTTACTATTTATAGGTTTATGTTTGAGTAAAATGAACATTGTTGTTTTATTCTATAAACTACAGACAACATTTCTCCCAAATTACAAATAAAAATATTCTCATTTAGAGCATTTATTTACAGAAAATGAGAAATGACTGAAATAACAAAAAAGATGCAGAGCTTTCAGACCTCAAATAATGCAAAGAAAACAAGTTCATATTCACAAAGTTTTAAGAGTTCAAAAATAATCAATATTTGGTGGAATAATCCTGGTTGATTTTTAATCACTGTTTTTTTCATGCATCTTGGCATCATGTTCTCCTCCACCAGTCTTACACACTGCTTTTGGATAACTTTATGCTGCTTTACTCCTGGTGTAAAAATTCAGGCAGTTCAGTTTGGTGGTTTGATGGTTTGTGATCATCCATCTTCCTCTTGATTATATTCCAGAGGCTTTTAATTTGGTAAAATCAAAGAAACTCATCATTTTTAAGCGCTCTCTTATTTTTTGGTGGAGAAGATGTTATATCAGTATAATCAATAAATGCCGGTAAACCTCAGTAAATCCTCCCTGTTTCAGGAGTGAGGATGATGAAGGGCCAGATGGAGTCTTCCTCAGCGTTTCAGGAGGATGAGGAGAGCAGCGGCGAGAAGAGAGAGAGACAGGCGGAGTAACAAATCTATAATCCAGATAATTACAGGATTAATCAATACCCAGGTGATCAGGAACGTTTGGAGCAGTCTGTGCTTTAATGACTCCTGTTATTTTCCTTGTTTTATTGTTTTGGCACACAGAGAATTTGATATGATTTGATTTACGCCTTGAATTATATATATAGAGAAATATTCTGTTATTGATTTTCTGTTTTAGTTTTCATTTTTTACTTTCATTTTTTTACTTTATCTCCCCATAAATGCAAAAGTACACCATACTATATTGACTGCATCTCTAAAAAATAGTCATTTACCATCCAAATCACTGAACTCAGGTATTCCTGAATCTTTTCCGTCTCCACAGGTGTATAAAATAAAAGCAGCAGCTATGCATGCTGGGACAGCTCCTACAAATATTAGTGACAAACATTGGGTCATTGTCATGCTGGAAGACCCAGCCACGCCCCATCTTCAATGCTCTAACTGAGAAAAGGAGGTTGTTGGCCATAATCATAAGATGCATGTAGCTTCAGAGTTCATCACTACACACCTCCAAACTTCATGTAGCTTCAGAGTTCATCACTACACACCTCCAAACTTCATGAAGCTTCAGATTAGATCATCACTACACACCTCCAAACTTCATGTAGCTTCAGAGTTCATCACTACACACCTCCAAACTTCATGTAGCTTCAGAGTTACTACATCACTACACACCTCCAAACTTCATGTAGCTTCAGAGTTACTACATCACTACACACCTCCAAACTTCATGTAGCTTCAGAGTTACTACATCACTACACACCTCTAAACTTCATGTAGCTCCAGAGTTCATCACTACACACCTCCAAACTTCATGTAGCTTCAGAGTTCATCACTACACACCTCCAAACTTCATGTAGCTTCAGAGTTACTACATCACTACACACCTCCAAACTTCATGTAGCTTCAGAGTTACTACATCACTACACACCTCCAAACTTCATGTAGCTTCAGAGTTCATCACTACACACCTCCAAACATCATGTAGCTTCAGAGTTCATCACTACACACCTCCAAACTTCATGTAGCTTCAGAGTTACTACATCACTACACACCTCCAAACTTCATGTAGCTTCAGAGTTACTACATCACTACACACCTCCAAACTTCATGTAGCTTCAGAGTTCATCACTACACACCTCCAAACTTCATGTAGCTTCAGAGTTCATCACTACACACCTCCAAACATCATGTAGCTTCAGAGTTCATCACTACACACCTCCAAACATCATGTAGCTTCAGAGTTCATCACTACACACCTCCAAACTTCATGTAGCTTCAGAGTTACTACATCACTACACACCTCCAAACTTCATGTAGCTTCAGAGTTACTACATCACTACACACCTCCAAACTTCATGTAGCTTCAGAGTTCATCACTACACACCTCCAAACATCATGTAGCTTCAGAGTTCATCACTACACACCTCCAAACTTCATGTAGCTTCAGAGTTACTACATCACTACACACCTCCAAACTTCATGTAGCTTCAGAGTTACTACATCACTACACACCTCCAAACTTCATGTAGCTTCAGAGTTCATCACTACACACCTCCAAACTTCATGTAGCTTCAGAGTTCATCACTACACACCTCCAAACATCATGTAGCTTCAGAGTTCATCACTACACACCTCCAAACTTCATGTAGCTTCAGAGTTACTACATCACTACACACCTCCAAACTTCATGTAGCTTCAGAGTTACTACATCACTACACACCTCCAAACTTCATGTAGCTTCAGAGTTCATCACTACACACCTCCAAACTTCATGTAGCTTCAGAGTTCATCACTACACACCTCCAAACTTCATGTAGCTTCAGAGTTCATCACTACACACCTCCAAACTTCATGTAGCTTCAGAGTTCATCACTACAGAGCAATAATTTTAGTTTTTGCTTAAATGCAGTATTTTTGTAGTCCTGCTCGTTTTGTATTGAGAAGAATTTGCAGCTCCATATCTACACCAGCATGGCCTTTTTACACCACATTAAAGCAGTTTATTATATACAAACAGAAAATTAAATCTATATACTTGCTACTATACAGTATTAAAACTTTTACTTTTACTTTTGAGATGTAACAGAGCAAACCCGCAGAGCTGTGGAATCATAAAATTCTTCATAAAATTGCGATAAAATTGTATTTTTTTCTTTTATTAAACCCTTTACTGCATTGAATTATGAAATATACATGAACAATAGAAAAAAATAAGAATTCTATATAATGATGATAATAAAAAGTTGTAAAAAAGGTAGAAAAGCCTTGTATTTTGTTATTTTTCCATGTTTTAATATTATATTATTCCATGATTAAATACCTTGCATTATAGGCAAAAAAATGGTTTGCACAGGATTTGCGTCCCATGTCTTTTGGCATGTCCCATGAAAAATAAAGAACACTGCATTGAACTGTGGGAAATGAGCATGCTGACCAGTGTTCAACCAAACTCACTCACAAGATACCACCTCCACATTGCTAAAATGGTATTAAAAATTGCAATTATATTATTTAATTTATAATTTAGAATAGTTTCTAAATTTGTTTGATTTACCTAAAAACTAATCCTAACTTTTTGGTTGTGTGTTTTGTGTTTTATCGCCTTTTTCTAAAAGTCTTAAAACATATATTTTGATTTATATACACATGGATTCTCTTGAGATAAAAGCAAAGTAAAAAATTATTTTGTTTTTTATTTTGTTGTTTATATTTTAAAAATAGTCATTTTTGCCAAATGACTATTTTTAGAATGATAACACCATGCAGTAAAGGGTTAAGAATTAATAAGTCTAGAAAGAAACCCTGATCTTACTGAAAATACAGATCCTGCATGATTTTTACAGTTTTTTTTGGGTTTAGTTTTAATAATAATGATTATATTTTTAATTGAGATATTTTATAAATGTATAAAACCCTCTTAAAGAGTGTTTAATGCTTTTAAACTGAGAGGAAATGGTTAAAAACACTGGGATATTTCTGGGCTGCAGTTTTTTTTTACAGCATCAGTGGTGTTAAAATGTGTTTAGCAGAATTTTCCTACCAGATGGTTCGACAGCTTGATCTGTTTTAAATGAAATAAAGTGTGTTTTGCTCTGTATTTTGTCCCCGTGAATCTTTTTTCCTGTGAATAATTAATTAAATAGTGCTCAAGTGCTCAGTTTCATAGCGGTTTTACTTTTTATTGCTTCTAATTATTGTTTAGTTATATATTAACTATATATGTTATCTGAGAGAAATCAGATTGTGGTGTGGTGATGTATTCACTGTTAAAGATGGATTATATGGGAAGTAATTTAAAAAATAGAACTGGAAATTAAAAAAACACACACTAAAATGAAAATGCACTTTTTTTAAACGTGTAAAAATAATATTACAGAATTAAAAACTTAATCAAATCTTAAATCTTAAACTTAATTTGCAATTTAATTTTTCACTTGAGCACGGGTCATATGTGGCAAACATAAAAATTAAAAATTTAAAACAGCTTTTAAATAAAATTAAAAAATCATTCTCATTACCAAACGAGTATTTCACAGCCAAATCTAAAATAAAAAAGCTTTAAAAATTTGTGAAAAAACTGCTTAATAAATGTCAAGACTAAAATTAAAATGCAATGGTTACGTTTGGTTAATTATTTGTCCTTGCAACAGGCTGTGTGTCTGACAAAATTAAAATGAAAACACAAAATGGAAAAATCAATATCAAAGTGACTACTCGTGATTCAGTGTTTGGAGCTACTTTGAGTTGGTTGTTAATGATGTAAAAAATGACAGATTTATTTGCATGGGTAACTCTATGCCCCTATCACTAGCACTGTAAGGCTGTTGGAAGCATCACAGTGCTAAAGGATTTCTCCTTTAATATCAGGTGTGAACAGAACCTGTATGTTTACCTATTCGTTCCCTTCTGCAGCCTCAGTGTGTTTCCATTATAAAAAATATCGGCAAAAAGCTGAATTTAACCCTGAAAATGTGCTTTTCACTATAAGAAGAAGGGACACGTTACTCATCTTCGCTGCATCCCTTCGCCTGATGTGTCGTGACGTGTCCATGGCAACAGGTGGAAAACAATAAGAGAATGAAAGCATCAGTTGTGGTTTAAAGGGGACAATCTTTAATAATAAATAACCGTTACAAATGACTGAAAAAGAGAAAAAGAAAAAGCTAATTTACAAAAATAAAGAAATTAATTTAGAGAGATTGAGAAAGTATGAAGAGAGAGAGAGAGAGAGAGAGAGCAAGTATGACAAGAGAGAGAGAGATTAAAAGAGAGAGAGCGCAAGTTAGAGAGAGACTGAACGGGTATGAGAAGAGAGAGAGAGAAAGAGCGAGAGATTGAGCAAGTATGAGAAGAGAGGTATAAACAGTCCTGTACGACAGGTGAGGTCGAGACGGAGATGCACTTCCTTCTACAGTGTGACAAATTCAAAAGAACTCGGAATTTCTTCATGGAAAAATTTAATGAATTGATTCCAAATTTTGAATTTTGAATTTGAATTTTCACTATTCGAAAAATTACGGATCACTCTAGGGGAGGGGCACACCGCCCCCCTCGCTGCCAAATACGAAAAATATTATTATTATATAATTACAATTATTGATAAATGATATAATTATCATAATAATAATAATCATTATTTTCTGTTATAAATGTTATTATGTCTGTTATGTATGTTCCTATACCATTGTTGTTAATTGTTATAATGCTTTGACAACACTGTAATTTACAGTCATGCTAATAAAGCTACATTGAAATGAATTGAGAGAAAGAGAGAGAGATTGAGCAAGTATGAGAAGAGAGAGAGAGATTGAGCAAGTATGAGAAGAGAGAGAGAGAGAAATTAAGAGAGAGAGATTGAGCAGGTATGAAGAGAGATCTAAAGAGAGAGAGAGAGATTGAGAGAGAGATTGAGTAAGTATGAGAAGAGAGAGAGAGAGATTAAGAGAGAGAGAAAGATATTGAGCAAGTATGAGAAGAGAGAGAGAGAGATTAAGAGAGAGAGACTGAGCAGGTATGGAGAGAGACCTAAAGAGAGGGAGAGATTGAGTAAGTATGAGAAGAGAGAGAGAGAGAAAGAGATTGAGTAAATATGAGAAGAAAGAGAGAGAGGTTAAGAGAGAGAGAGATTGAGTAAGTATGAGAAGAGAGAGAGAGATTGAGTAAGTATGAGAAGAGAGAGAGAGATTAAGAGAGAGAGAGAGATTGAGCAGGTATAGAGAGATCTAAAGAGAGAGAGAGAGAGAGAGAGAGACTGAGTAAGTATGAGAAGAGAGAGAGATTGAGAGAGGGATTGAACAAGTATGGAGAGAGATCTAAAGAGAGAGAGATTGATAAAGTAAGAAGAGAGAGAGAAAGATTGAGCAGGTATGAGAAGAGAGAGAGAGAGAAAGAGAGAGAGATTGAGCAGGTATGATAAGAGAGATAGAGAGAGAGAGAGAGAGAGAGAGAGAGAGGCAGCGTTGGGTTCACGGCGCTCGGCGCTCCGGATCCTCCCAGACGGCGGTCGGTCGAGCTCGTTCTCCTGCAGAAGCGAAGTTGCCATGACGATGCGCATTCCACCGTTTCCATGACGATGGCCGCTGTCATGGACACATGAAGAAAAGAAAAAAGAAAATCCCTCGTTTGCCGAGTGATTGGCCCTCAGGAGTTGGGAGGATACAGTAGCGTTACGATACAATGGGCACAGTGTATATGTACATCACCCATACTGGCCACAGTACACCCACACAGTGTCGGTCGCCCCGGCGGGGGGGCGGGTCTCAGAACCGTCTCATAGCTCCGCCCCCTCAGGCCGTTTTCCCGTTCCAGGGTAGCGGTGGCTGCGGGTCGTCGGGGCTGGGCTTGGGCGTGGCTTCGGGCGTGGCGTCGCCGGGGGAACGGGAGCTGTGCTCTATAGAGTTCAGGGAGGAGTGCAGCGAGTGTGTGCTGTTCAGTTCATTCAGAACCTTCGGCTCTGACTCGTGATTGGCTCGGGTCGGGCTGCTGTGGATCAGAGTGACGCCGGGTTTCTGTGGAGATTCCTCACGGTCCAATCGCTGCTCTCGCTCCTTACTCGCCAGCTCTGATCAACACAGAGAAAAACAAAAACATATTAGATTAAATATAGAAATTCTTAGACGCATCTTGATTCGGATGTAGAAGACTCTGAATCGATTCACAAATTCACAAATCCCAGGAATCGATTCAGACCAGTAAACGTGCAGCTACACATTTTGATCTTCTAGTACTTTATTTCATGTTTTAGTAGATTCCAGGTTTTATTGTGTGAGTGATCCCAGCCTATCAAACCATCTGCTACTTTCATCCACTTCATTTTCTCAGTCTCTCTCTCTCTCTCTCTTTCTTACTCTTTCTGTCTCTCACTCTTGCTCTTTCTGTCTGTCTCTCTTGCTCTTTCTGTCTCTCACTCTTGCTCTTTCTGTCTCTCTCTTGCTCTTTCTGTCTCTCTCTCTTGCTCTTTCTGTCTCTCTCTCTTGCTCTTTCTGTCTCTCACTCTTGCTCTTTCTGTCTGTCTCTCTTGCTCTTTCTGTCTCTCTCTCTTGCTCTTTCTGTCTCTCACTCTTGCTCTTTCTGTCTGTCTCTCTTGCTCTTTCTGTCTCTCTCTCTTGCTCTTTCTGTCTCTCACTCTTGCTCTTTCTGTCTGTCTCTCTTGCTCTTTCTGTCTCTCACTCTTGCTCTTTCTGTCTCTCTCTTGCTCTTTCTGTCTCTCACTCTTGCTCTTTCTGTCTCTCACTCTTGCTCTTTCTGTCTCTCTCTCTTGCTCTTTCTGTCTCTCACTCTTGCTCTTTCTGTCTGTCTCTCTTGCTCTTTCTGTCTGTCTCTCTTGCTCTTTCTTTGCGGTGACTGCACTTGGGGATACTTTCAAAATTCTCAAAAACGTTCTTTTTTTAGATTGACTGACCTTAATTTTTATTAACGTAAATTTCATATTGTAACATATTCTGGTTTGTTTAACACTCTTTTGTTTAGTAAATAATTTCAATGTTTTTTTTTCATAGTTTGGATGAGTTTAGTATTAATCTACAGTACAGAACAGTACGATGCAGTGATGGGAACAGTGTGGTGTGTGTTATACAGAAACACACCCTGTACTGAAAGCTCCTTCCAGCGCTCCTTGTTGCTCTGGATGACCTCGGCCAGCGCGTGCCGGACCCGTTTGAGGTCGATGCCGGCGAGAGAGTAGTCAGTACCGCAGTCTCTCTCACTGTGTCTCTGAACCGACTCCACCACCGCAGTGGAACCGCGACCTGTCAGACTGATACGCAAATAAAAAAGAGAAATTAAACATTTTAATTAATTGAATTTACCTTTTCCTTATACTTTTTCATCACTGGATTATAATTCAGGTTTGAAAGGGTTAATATTAGACCTGCAGAAATACAGTTTAGCCCAATTTCTTGTGTAAAAAAAGTGTATTTAACCCTCCTATTATGTCCATTTTTTAGGAACAGCAATGGTGTTCCCGGGTCATATTGGCCCTTTGCATGTTAAATTACCCAAAAGATGTCTGAAAAACCCTAACAAACCATGTAAATAGTTAATTACTAAATACATTACTAATTATTATCAATATAATCTATATTTAGTGCAGTGGTGTTTCTTACCTCTAACAGGTAATGCTTCAATTAGGATAATTCACTCGTTTATCATAAAAAATACATGTTCAAACTTTTTTAATGTTTCACTACTTAATTAATTTTTTTGAAAGACCAACATATAAAACAATCATCTTACATAGCATTGAAACATAATATTGCAATTTTGTTTGTGTTTTAGGTTTTTAGTTGATTACACTGATACTTTTAACTATTTTTCCTAGATCTTCAAACTTTAAAACAAACTGACAATTGTCAAATTGACCTGTAACATAACAGAAGGATGTATGCAGTACTAGACTCTCTGTTTTTAAACACACACACACACACATATATATATATATATATATATATATATATATATAATATTCAGAGTGTTTTTTGAATAATTCAGTGCTGATATTAACCTGTGTGATTATTTTATACAGAATTAAACCTGATCATCACACACAGGCTGATTACAGGTGTATCTGAGAGAGGGAGCTCACCTGGACCTGCGGACGCTGGAGCCGCCCGACTTTAAAGCTTCCTCTATGAGAGGAGTGATGATCTTCTCTGTGGTGTCCACCAGCACAGAGAACGTCGGCTCCACGATGAAGTCGATGAAGCCTTCAGGAGAAAAGAGAGGAAAATGTTTAAAGATTGCAGTTTATTTAAAAATGGAAATCAATTTGTCCTGAATTAATACAAAAGTCAACTCTATAGGCTTCAACACAACCTGATGGGGGCAGTATAGAGCTGTGTCTGGGTTTATACCCAGCAGAATTAGCTTAAACGCTTGTTTTTGGACTTCTTACTCATGATAAAAATGTTGTGATATGCATTTGCAAGAGTGAGTGAGTGAGTGAGTAAATGTGTGAGAGTGCTTGTGAGAGTGCGTGCGAGAGAGAGTGTGTGAGTGCACTAGTTAGTGCTCGTGTGAGAGAGTGAGTGGTGTGAGTGAGAGAGAGATGTTAGTGTGTAAAATTAGAGTGAGTGCATGAGAGTGAGCATGAGTGAGAGTGAGTGGGTAAGTGTAAGTGAGACAGAGAGAGAAAGATATGTGTATACGCGAGAGTGAGTGTGTGAGAGGTAAGAGTGTGAGTAAGTGAGTGGTTAAAAGTGTGTGTGTGTGAGAGAGAGAGAGAGAGAGAGAGAGAGAGAGTGCGTAAGAGAGAGAATGAGTGAGAGAGAGATATGTGTATACGCGAGAGTGAGTGTGAGAGAGATGTGAGTGAGAGAGAGACGAGAGTGTGAGTGAGTGCGTGCAGTAGAGAGGGCATTAGTGAGTGGATGTGAGAGATGTGAGAGAGAGATTAAGAGAGTGAGAAAGACAGATAGAGAGAGATATGAGAAATAGAAAGCGATATGTAAGAGAGTAAGAGGCAGAGAGAGAGACTGAGAGAAAGAGAGAGAGATGTGAATGAATAAGTGAATGAGTGAGTGAGTGAGTGAGTGAGTGAGATTGGGAGATGTGAGTGAGAGAGAGAGAGTGAGACGGAGGAAGGGATATGTGAGAAAGAGAGAAAGACAAAAAGATATGTGTTAGAGAGAGTGAGAAAGAAATATGTGAGAGAGAAAGTGTGAAAGAGGGAGAAATATGTGAGAGTGAGAAAGAGGGAGAAATATGTGAGAGTGAGAAAGAGGGAGAGATATGTGAGAGACAGAGGGAGAGAGAGAGAGAGAAAGAGAGTGAGGAAGAGGGAGAGATATGTGAGAGTGAGAAAGAGGGAGAGATATGTGAGAGACAGAGGGAGAGAGAGAGAGAGAAAGAGAGTGAGGAAGAGGGAGAGATATGTGAGAAAGAGAGACAGACAAAGAGATATGTGAGAGACAAAGACTGAGAAAGAAGGAGAGTGAGAAAGAGGGAGTGATATTTGAGAGATATGTGAGAGAAAGAGAGAGTGATATTTAAGAGATATGTGAGAGAAAGAGGGAGTGATATTTGAGAGATATGTGAGAGAAAGAGGGAGTGATATTTGAGAGATATGTGAGAGAAAGAGGGAGTGATATTTGAGAGATATGTGAGAGAAAGAGGGAGTGATATTTGAGAGATATGTGAGAGAAAGAGGGAGTGATATTTGAGAGATATGTGAGAGAAATAGGGAGTGATATTTGAGAGATATGTGAGAGAAAGAGGGAGCGATATTTAAGAGATATGTGAGAGAAAGAGGGAGTGATATTTGAGAGATATGTGAGAGAAAGAGGGAGCGATATTTAAGAGATATGTGAGAGAAAGAGGGAGTGATATTTGAGAGATATGTGAGAGAAAGAGGGAGCGATATTTAAGAGATATGTGAGAGAAAGAGGGAGTGATATTTGAGAGATATGTGAGAGAAAGAGGGAGTGATATTTGAGAGATATGTGAGAGAAAGAGGGAGTGATATTTGAGAGATATGTGAGAGAAAGAGGGAGTGATATTTGAGAGATATGTGAGAGAAAGAGGGAGTGATATTTAAGAGATATGTGAGAGAAAGAGGGAGTGATATTTGAGAGATATGTGAGAGAAAGAGGGAGTGATATTTGAGAGATATGTGAGAGAAAGAGGGAGTGATATTTGAGAAATATGTGAGAGAAAGAGGGAGTGATATTTGAGAGATATGTGAGAGAAAGAGGGAGTGATATTTGAGAGATATGTGAGAGAAAGAGGGAGTGATATTTGAGAGATATGTGAGAGAAAGAGGGAGTGATATTTGAGAGATATGTGAGAGAGAGAGACTCACCTATCTGAGACTGAGCGATCATAGTAGCTTTTCGATCACACAGTGGAGAGAAGGGCAGCCCTAATTCTTCCTCTTTATCCCCCTGCAGAAACATGTATAAAATTTATATCTGAAACTTTATATAACATTAAATGATTATCTGAGTGTAATAAACTGTGTTTATAGACAGCGTTACCTGTCTGAAGAACTCCTCCATCAGAGCCTGGGTCCAGCGGTAGTGGAGGTTCCAGCCTTTAGCCGGGTGGCTGATATCAGCAGCGTGCAGCATCAGAGACAGAGCTTTAGCTTTATCTATCCTGTAACACACACACACACACACACACACACACACTTACATTAGCCTGTCACCTGCTTTCCTTAAGCACTCACACACACAAATATATACAGTGAAAATCATTTGTAAAACATATTTTTTTTTATGCATTTTTTTTCAGTCATTATAAACATGGTTTAAAAAAGATTTACCCAATTTCTTTTGTAATTACTTGCTTATTTCCTTAATTGATATTAACATGTTAAGTTAAGCATCCTTTTAATTTATTTTATGACTTTTTTTACTTTTGGCCTTTTATCTTTTTATTTTATTTATTTAATCCTTTAATTATATATATATATATATATATATTATTTTAGTTCCATCATTTATTTTTTATAATTGTGGTGTTATTTTAGTCCTTTATTTCTTTAATTGTGTTTATTTATTTATTATTATTATGTATGTTTATTATTATTCTGGAATTAATAAGGCATTATAAACGTGGCTATAAATATTTATAAAAATGCATAACACATTATAGCCATGTTTATTAACCATTATAACTTGTGATCATAATACATTATAATATATATATATATGGTACTTTAGTTGGAGCACACAAATACCTGTTTACAATTTTTTACTAATTTACTATAATTCATATTATAATATTATATTCAAGACAAGAATAATTTGTTAAAGTGGTTAAAAATATATTTATAGGATTACTGAGGGTGTGTTTATAGGTTAGAAGCTTTTTTAGTCAGAATGCATAAAGTCCACGCTGGGACTGAGTTTTTTGGTATTGACATATAACATGTTATAAACACAGCTATTAATGCATTATAATCACAGTTCATGATGCGTAATTAACTATGCATGGCTATGATGAATTATACATTTTCATAAATATGTATAGCCATGTTTATAAGGCCTTATGAATGCATTATAATGTGTTACAAGTATGTTTATAGACATTCCTAGAAAGTGTTACCTTTTTTGCTTTCTATAAAAGCCTGTATTTATTAGTCATTATAAATATGGCTTTTTCTTATCATGTAAAATTGCTGTTTGTGTGGTTTTGCGTGCACATACAGTGTGATACACATGAAATTGAGTATTATCATAAATATATTCTGTAGGTGTAATATGTAGGTATCCCAATACTTTTGTCCATATAATGTATCTTTATGTATATTTAGTGTATATGGGGAACCGACTCCACACTAATGCCTAAAAACACCTGGATGTAAGATGTGCAGGTGTTCCAATACTTTTGTCTATATATGTGATATATATATGTGTGTGTGAGGTGTGTGTGTGTGTGTGTGTGTGTGTGTGCTCACCCCTCCGGCTGCTGCAGTGAGTTCCTCATGGTTTTAATCTGCTGGAAGTGGCAGGACATATCCGTACTCATGACCATCTCGATCACCAGGGTGCGCAGCTCTCTGAACACAACGTAATACACACACATCAGCTACACACACACTCACACTCACACACAACACACACACACACACACACATCAGCTACACACACACTCACACACACACACAACACACACACACACTCACGTAGCACACAGCAGGATATTTCTCAGAACAGATCTTTCATGCTCACAGGAACTCAATGATCTCGGGTGACATTTGTACACACACACAGGCACACACACACACACACACACACACACACACACACACACACAGGCACACACACACACACACACACACACACACACACACACACACACACAGGCACACACACACACAGGCACACACACACACACACAGCAAGTTCCTGGGCAGCTCTCTTGCCAAAACACACAGCCAGCTTGCCTCCAGTCGTCTTTGTTCAGATTAACCAGGATGTTCATCTCGTCCTCCTGCATCAGCCTGTAGGCGGCGCTCACGTGGTGATTCTCCAGAACCGACCGGTCGTTATAGAGAATAGCCACCTCTGACCTGCACCCAACACACACCCAAACACCACACAGAGGGGTTATACACACACAGGAGTGCGGTTTGTGTGTGTAGTGTGTGGTGAGCGTGCAGTTAGTGCGTGGTAAGTGTGTATTAGTTTTACGGTAGTGTTTGGTTAGCGTGTGGTTAGTGTGTATTTTTGTGCAGTTAGTGTTTGGTTAGCATGCAGTTAGTGTATATAGTTTGTGGTCAGTGCATGGTTGGTGCGTACTTAGTGCGCATTGTTTGTGGTTAATGTGTGGTTAGCATGCGGTTAGTATTTGGTTAGCATGCAGTTAGGTTGTGAGTAGTGTGTGGTTAGCATGTGGTTAGTGTGTGGTTGGTGTGTGATTAGTATGTGGTTAGCATGGGCTTACTATATGGTTAGCATGCTATTAGTGTATGGTCAGCATGTAGTTTGTGCGTATGGTTTGTGGTTACACAAACGTATGGTAGCGTATGGTTAATGTGCGGTTAGTGCGTGATTAGTGTATGGTTACCATGTGGTTAGTGTGTGGATAGGGTGCAGTTAGCATGTGTTTAGTGTGTGGTTAGTGTGTGGTTTGTGTGTATAGTTTGTGTTTAGTGCATGATTAGTGTATGGTTTGCGTGCAGTTAGCATGTGGTTAGTGTGTGGTTAGCGTGTGGTTAGCATGTGGTTAGTGTATATATATCATGCGGTTAGCATGTGGTTTGTGCAATTAGTGTGTGGTTAGTGCGTGATTAGTTTATGGTTACCATGCGGTTAGTGTGTGGATAGCAGGCGATTAGTGTGTGATTACTGTGCAGTTAGCATCTGGTTAGTGTGTGGTTAGCGTGCAGTTAGCATGTGGTTAGTGCATATAGTTTATGGTAAGTATGTGGTTGGTGTCTCTGGGTTGTGGTTAGCATTTGGTTAGCATGCGGATAGCATGTGGTTCGTGAGCGATTGGCATGTGGTTAATGTGTGGATACCAGGCGGTTAGTGTATGATTACCGTGCAGTTAGCATGTAGTTAGTGTATGATTAGTGTGCGGTTAGTGTGTCATTAGCCTGTGGTTATTGTGTGGCTAGCGTGTGGTAAGCCTGTGGTTAGCGTGTGGTTAGCGTGTGGTTAGTGTATGATTTCCCTGCAGTTAGCACGTGGTTAGTGTATGATTAGCATGTAGTTAGTGTATGATTAGTGTGCGGTTAGTGTGTAATTAGCCTGTGGTTATTGTGTGGCTAGCGTGTGGTAAGCCTGTGGTTAGCCTGTGGTTAGCCTGTGGTTAGCGTGTGGTTAGCGTGTGGTTAGTGTATGATTAGCATGTGGTTAGTGTATGATTAGCATGTGGTTAGTGTATGATTTCCCTGCAGTTAGCACGTGGTTAGTGTATGATTAGTGTGTGGTTAGCGTGCGGTAACTGTTAGTGTGTGGTGTTTGAAGTTACCTGGTCTGAATGTGGAAGTTGTTGGTGGTCCCGGTGTGTTCGAAGTCGTGTATAGCAGCAGCGAACACCATGGCCAGTATGTCCAGTTCGGTGAGCCAGTGCTGAGAAACAGCAGAGCACTGAGTCATTTCCCAACATCTAAATCCTGATTAACGACCGTCAGCCTCACTAACACCCTCTACACCACCATCAGAGCAGAACCGCACGCATACAATCAACCACAGCTCCCTCTAAAACCTCTATACCACACAGTAACCAGCGCTAATTTATCACCACTAAAATAATACAGGATACAAGCCGTCAGCATCACTCAGCACAGAGCTAAAATCCTATATAAATATATATCATATAAATATAAACCATCAGCATTAACACCCAACAGCTGCACCATACAGCACCATCCCCAATAACACCCGGATAACACTCCGAGCATTACTGCAGATACTCAGCTGTTACTCACCATAACACCCGTGTGGAGCATCAGGTAGTGAGCGGTCTGGGTGACGTCGGCAGCGTGGGTCAGGTTATGGTAGGGGTTCTTGTGTTTACTGTAGCCCACCTCCAGAGCCTCCACAAACGCCACCAGAGAGGAAACGGGTATCTGAACACAGGAACACAGAGTTCATCATTTAATAAAGCATCAAAACATTACTGCAATACTGCAATAAAGCATTCTCACTATCAAACATCTATCAAACATCAACATTCACCAACAAACACCATTATTCTTTATTAAACACCATTGTTCTCCACCAAACACTACCAAAAACTCCAACAAGCTCCATTATTTACTATCACTATCAACAACACATGCCATTATTTTACTCCAAACACCATCATTCTCCAACCAAAAAACATCATTCTCCAACCAAAAACCATCATTCTCCAACCAAACACCATCATTCTCCAACCAAACACCATCATTCTCCAACCAAAAACCATCATTCTCCAACCAAACACCACTATCAACCACCAAATGCCATTCTACTCTAATCATTCTCAAGCCAAACACTATCATTTTCCAAACTAAACACCATCATTCTCCAACAAAACACCACCAATTTCCATTAAACACCACCAACTCAAGCCAATAATTAACTTTAACCCCATAATTCTCCAACCAAACACCATAATTCTCCAAACCAAACATCATCATTCTTCACCAACAAACACCATCATTCTGTACCACCAAAACACGTGACTATCAAACACCAACATTCACCAACAATTGTTCTTAATTAAACACCAAACACCATTTTTCTCCACCAAACCCCAACATTCAACAACCAAACGCCACCAATCTCAATTAAACACTACTATGAACAACGTATAACACCATCATTCTCCAACCAAACACCCTCATTCTCCAAAGTAAACACCATTAAGAACACATGCAGATATCTTACCCTAAACCCTATCAAAACTCTATTAAACAACACCATCATTCTCCAATCCATCACCATCATTCTCCACCAACAAACACCATCATTCTCCACCAATAAACACCATCATTCTCCACCAACAAACACCATAATTCTCCACCAACAAACACCATCATTCTCCACCAACAAACACCATCATTCTCCACCAATAAACACCATCATTCTCCACCAACAAACACCATAATTCTCCACCAACAAACACCATCATTCTCCACCAACAAACACCATCATTCTCCACCAACCCAACACCATCATTCTCCAAACAAACAGCATCATTCTCCACCAACAAACACCATCATTCTCCAAACAAACAGCATCATTCTCCACCAACAAACACCATCATTCTCCACCAATAAACACCATCATTCTCCACCAACAAACACCATCATTCTCCACCAACAAATACCATCATTCTCCACCAACAAACACCATCATTCTCCACCAACAAACACCATCATTCATGACATTATACTGGTTGAGAATTTGAGTTAAATGGAGTTATTGTAGGATAATACTCTAAACACTGTGTGGATAAAGGACAGCATTAAAGATCTGTGGGGTTTTTGCTGGTGGAATAAAGCAGAATTAGAGAGAGGGAGAGAGAGAGGGGGAGAGAAAGCGAGAGAGAGAGGGATGATAAAGGAGTGTATGTGTAGGACACAGGGGGTAATGGGAGGTTAATAAGAATAAATGGTCAGAAGAACAAAGGGTCAGGGTGAGCCAAATTTCATGTGGGAGTGTGTGAGGGAGGGCACATTTCTCTCTCTCTCAGTGTGTGTGTGTGTGTGTGTGTGGGACTGTGTGTATGTGTGTGTGTGTGTGTGTGTGTGTGTCTCACACACCCTGAAGCGGTTGATCAGGTCGTATCTGGTGAGCAGTTCGTACACCAGGAACTTCAGGGCGTGTTCGCTGCTCGCCTCGTGAAGTGTGAACACGTCGAAAGACCATTTATCCACATCCTGCAACAAGAGAAACCCATTAACATCTAACATAACACACACACACACACTAAACACACACACACACACACACTAAACACACACACACACACACACACAATGCAGTTTAACTCATGATAACACTGAAAAGCTAGGATGCTCCTCACATCTGCTCAGGTCTCTATCTTCATGGTTTATGCACTGTAAAAAGTGTCTCGTAACTTTTTGTGTGGTTGGTGTGGTGCAGTGGATAACACCACTACCTGCTAGTGAGCTGCAACATCGTGTAGGAGACCAAGGTTCAATTCAGGATCCTATACAGAGGTTGGCTTTAAAATAATAGACGTATGAGTGCTGCAAATATTGCTGCAGAGGTTAAGCTTGAAGAAGTATGTGGTCAGCCTGTAGAGCTCAGACTTCACCTCTGTCTGTATGAAACTGTCCTACAAGGAGAGCCTCTTCTGAAGCTGATGCACAAGAAAGCCTGAAACAATATGCTGAAGATGAGCAGTCAAAGAGCGTGGATTACTGGAACCATGTCTTGGTGGTTCTGGTAAGGAGTACCAAGACCAAGAGTCTCTTGCCTACAGTCAAGCATGGTGGTGGTAGCATCATATTAAGTGAGACGAGATACGGTTGGGTATGGAGGCGTACAGGTTCTGTTTATTTCCAGTTTGTGAAAAACTCCCACAAGGTTTTGAGGATGAGGGTGTGGCCTGGGCATGTATAATCTTAAAGTGGGCGGAGTTTTACTCAGGGCAGATGGTGTAGAGTGGGTGGTTAATTTCTAACAACGATTACAGACAACATAAGACATATCTTTATATGTGAATTTCTCACATTGTAACATCAGATAAGATGTACAGAATCCTGTAATCTGAGCTGGATGTTATAATGTATCATATAAATCTCTTTTATCTGCTGCTGCTGAAAAGAGAAAAGCTCTTCAGGATAAAACAGAATACCTTCAGAGCCAGAATCACAGCTGGAGGATACGTCAACCCGGCCATGTTAGACGTCCTTCTGTACATCCTGCACACACACACACACACACACACACATCAGAGAGTCGCAGTCACCCATTACTATGACAACAAGATGAGTGGTGAATCCTTCACAGAAGATCAGAGCTCATAAAACAGCCACATTTCCTTCTTTCTTAAAGGGACGACATAAACCTGTATCACACTCAAAAACACATAAAACTGTATATGTGTGAATTTAAATAACAATATATGTAATTAATAACAACAATAATAACATCATAATAAAGTAGAAAAGGATGTTTGCACTGCTAACACGGCTCACAGCGGTTGCTATGGTATCCAAGGTCATGGTATGATGTTGATAACTGTTTGCAACATGTTTGCAAGTTGGTAGCTAAAGTGTTGCTAGGTAGTTGCTAAGGTGGTTGCTGTAGTATCCACGGTGTTTGCTATGGTTTTGCCAAATTGTTGCTTAATAATTGCTATGGTGTTGCAATGGTATCTGTAGTGGTTGCTCGGTGTTGATAAGGGGTTGCTAGGTGGTTGCTAAGACATTGCTATGGTATCCATGGTGGTTGCTGAGGTGTTGCTTCGGTATCCGTGGGGGTTACTAAGGTGTTATTTAGTGGATGCTAAGGTATTGCTATGTGGTTGTTAGTGGTTGCAAATTTTTTGCTATATTATCTGGGTGGTTGCTATGATGTTGCTGAGAGGTTGCTAAGGTGTTGCTTTGGTATCCATAGTGGTTACAAAGGTGTTGCTATGTGGTTGCATAGCGTTGTTAGTGGTTGCTCGGTTGTTGCTATGGTATCCATGGGGGTTGCTATGGTGTAGCTAAATTGTTGCAAAGGTGTTGCTATGCCATCTGTAAGGGATTGCTATGGTGTTGCTTATTGGTTGCTATGGTGCTGTAAGTGGTTGCAAGGTTTTTGCTATATCATCTGTGGTGGTTGCTATGGTGTTTGAAAGTGGTTGCTAGGTGCCAATTAAAAGCCTGCAGGCAAAGCGTGCAGAATAAAATGACCCCTCCGGCGCGGCATCAGACTCTTTCAATACTCCCTGTGTTTAACTGCTCTACTGCTGCTCTGATAAACAGAATATCAGCGTCTTTAATCCTGTGTGTGTGTGTGTGTGTGTGTGTGTGTGTGTGTGTGTCTGTGTGTGTGTGGTGATGCATTTTGTACTCAACAGGTGTCGGTGACATATCTCAACAGTTGCCATGGAAATAAAATAAAGCGGCCAAAAAACGAGAGAAACAACAAATTCATATAACAGAGAGAAAATCTAATTTAAATCAAATAAAAATTATATCAAAATGGACAAAAATGGAACTAAATAAAATAAACTGGACTTAAAAACTGAATTAAAAAAAGACTAACTGTATCAAACTGAGCTGAATAAAATGACATGAACTGAATTTAACTTTAAACTGAACTCTTTACTTAGATTTAACTGAACTGAATTATAAAGAGAAAACAATAAAAACAAAATAAACAAATAAACTGAACAGAGCTTATATAAACTGATTTAAACTGATTTAAACTGAAAAAGTTCTAAATGAACTGAACTGAATCAAAAACAGGACTGAATAAAATGAACTGAACTGAATTTAGTTAAATTATGGCATCATACCTGAGATAGTTGTTAGTTGCTAGTACGGTTGCTAAGGTGTTCCAGGTGGTTGCTAAGGTGTTGCTACTGTAAGTGGTTCATAGGCAATTGCTACCATACCTGAGGGGGTGCTAAGCTGTTGGTAGGCAGTTGCTGTGGGTTCCCCATTTATAATTGTCATTTGTGTGTTTATTAGATTTATTAAATTATTTAAGAGTGAAGTAAATCTTAAATCTTTGGACCAAAAAAAAAATAATTTATGAATAAAATAATATATATATATTTTTTAAAATAACAAAATGGAAAGTTGTGGACTCAGATCTTACCTCTCCACGAAGATCCCAGCCTGCACTGCGTGGACGATGCTGCGGAACCGCGGCTTCTCCTCCGGCCGCCGCCGAACCACGCCCATCTTCCTGGTAAAGGTGGAGGCCAGCCAATCACGCACCTCCATCGGTACGGAGTCGGCCTGGATATCACTGAGCTCATCCTCGGTGTCCAGCAGCCGCCTGCAGGAGATTCACTCAGTTTATTAATGCTAATACTGCTGATTAAAATTAATGAAAGATAACAGCCAACAATTAGCATCCCGCGAGCCGTGAAGTGCTAATTGCTAGCTAGTGTCTTCCATTGTTTACAGTTACACACAATGCTTCCACTCACTGGCCACCTATAATACCTTGTGTTTCTGGTCACTCACTGGCCACTTTATTAGAAACACCTATAATACCTTGTGTTTCCACTCACTGGCCACTTTATTAGAAACACCTATAATACCTTGTGTTTCCGGTCACTCATTGGCCACTTTATTAGAAACACCTATAATACCATGTGTTTCCGGTCACTCACTGGCCACTTTATTAGAAACACCTATAATACCTTGTGTTTCTGGTCACTCACTGGCCACTTTATTAGAAACACCTATAATACCTTGTGTTTCCACTCACTGGCCACTTTATTAGAAACACCTATAATATCTTGTGTTTCCACTCACTGGCCACTTTATTAGAAACACCTATAATACCTTGTGTTTCCGGTCACTCATTGGCCACTTTATTAGAAACACCTATAATACCATGTGTTTCCACTCACTGGCCACTTTATTAGAAACACCTATAATATCTTGTGTTTCCACTCACTGGCCAGTTTATTAGAAACACCTATAATACCTTGTGTTTTCACTCACTGGCCACTTTATTAGAAACACCTATAATCCCTTGTTTTCACTCACTGGCCAGTTTATTAGAAACACCTATAATACCTTGTGTTTTCACTCACTGGCCACTTTATTAGAAACACCTATAATACCTTGTGTTTCTGCTCACTGGCCACTTTATTGGAAACACCAATAATACCTTGCACCTCTTATTCATCATATTAACCAATCAGGAGTCAGACTCCACTGAAAGACAGAAATGATGCTTCAGGACACTGGTGATGTAACACTGACATATTAGATGTCATCGGTTGCTATGGTGTTGATAGGTGGTTGCAATGGTTTTCCAGGCAATTGCTACTGTGCTGCTGCGTTTGTGTATATTAGTGTGTGTGTGTGTGTTTATTAGTGTGTGTGTGTGTGTGTGTTATGATAGTAAATGTGCAGTTAGAGCAGTAATGAGCTGAAAGAGCTTAAAGCAGCTGTATGGCATCCTGTACCCATCATTACCCCAACCTAATTACACCCAGCAGCAGCTCAGAGAGACAGACGCTCAGAGAGACAGACAGAGAGAGAGACAGACAGAGAGAGAGAGAGAGAGAGAAAGAGAAAAAGACACAGAGAGAGAGAAAGAGAGACTGTATAATTAAGAGTGAATATGACAAGAGAATGGAGGGCTCCCGATTGCTTAGATAGAAAAAATAGACAGATGGACAGACAGGCAGACAGATAGACAAACGGAGGGACAGATAACTAGATGGAGGAACAGACAGATAGACAGACAGAAAGACAAACAAATAAAGAGAGATAACTAGACAGTTGGACAAATGGGTGGATGTATGGATGTAAGGGCAGATAGACACAGAGAGAGAGACAGAGAGAGACACACAGACAGAGAAAGAAACAGACAGAGACAGAGAGAAAAGAGAGAGAGAGAGAGTGACAGGGAGAGACACACAAACAGAGACAGAGAGAGACAAAATGAGACAAAGAGAGAGACAGATAAAGAGCAAGCTTATTAACAGGTAGCAGATACATAAAACACCACCTGCATCATCTCACACACTCTTACACACACACACACACACACACACACACACACACACACACACACACACACACACACACACACTCACACTCACACACACACACACACTCACACACACACACACACACACACACACACACACACACACACACTCACACACACACACGTCACAGCAGTGGAAACCTCCCCCGCTCACTATGGCAGCTCGATCACCCTCCACAGAGAGGAGCTTCAGAGAGAGAGAGAGAGAGAGAGAGAGGGGGATTATGGGAAAGACTGGAGTGGATGAACACTGTAACAGAGAGATCACACGTTCATCCTGTCTGTCTGTCCCTCTGTCTGTCTGTCTCTGTCTCTCTGACTCTGTCTGTCTCTTTAAAGCTGATGGTGTGAAAGGCAGCAGAGAAGACCCTTGTTTATTAGAGAGAGAGAGAGAGAGAGAGAGAGAGAGAGAGAGTAACAGTAGTGATGTAATCAGGGAGATCAGTGATGACCAATATGATCTATGCTGATCAAGAGATTAGCAAGTGGAATAATCTGAATTCTAGTTTAAATATATGACATATCTAATTTTTGTGTATAATATAAAATATTATTTAATTTATTAACTCATTTTGTGAATTTCATGGTACTAAAAGTGTTTTATTTCTTGACAAAAACTACATTCCGTGTACAATACGTGTCTCCAATTATTTTATCTTATATATCTATACCTGTACTTTCTGTAATTTAAATTCTCTGCATGTCCTGT
Organism: Astyanax mexicanus; assembly: GCF_023375975.1. Lineage (NCBI taxonomy): Eukaryota > Metazoa > Chordata > Actinopteri > Characiformes > Acestrorhamphidae > Astyanax > Astyanax mexicanus. The sequence continues at coordinate 50,062,962 of NC_064418.1, read as the reverse complement.
ACATATGCAGTATTCACAATAAAACTACTTAACTTGACTCATTTTCCAACACAATTAGACACTTTTGTTTATTAAACTGCTGAAATCAAGTACAAAGAAGTTACAAAAATAGCTATTCATTCTTATAATTTATAAATGTAAATGTTAGATATTTAGGCTACATGTATGAGGCTGTAACTGGCTGAAAGGATGCAGTGTGTAGTTTTAGAGTAAAGGTGGAACTCACCGTGTTTCATCAATATAAACTGCTTCCAGCACTGAGGCGGCATATTCAATATTCTTCCTGAGATCCACCACATTCACCTCTCCTTTATCCAACTGCTTCACCAAACATCTCAACCTGCAGCAGAACAACAGCAACAATTAGATTAATAAAGAACTGATCAGACTTTGGACTTGATTTAACACAGTGGACCAACACCAGCAAATGACATGTTTCTCAAAACCATTTCCATTTATTAAAACCATTTAATTGGACAATGTAGGGAACTTTGTAACGCCCACATGCAACCAGTTGGAGGGGGGGGGGGGGGGGGGGGGGGGCAGTGCATTCATGTGCATTGACGTGACAGAGCAGTGTTATTTTAAGAAATCTTAATAAGAAAAATTTGCTTATCCCGTGGGCAGATTGTTTTGCTTAATTTAAGAATTTAGAGAAAATGAAGAGAGCACTTCAGTTTCTGACTACAAACAACATTTCTCCCAAATTCCTAATAAAAATATTCTCATTTAGAGCATTTATTTACAGAAAATGAGAAATGTCTGAAAAAACAAAAAAGATGCAGAACTTTCAGACCTCAAATAATGCAAAGAAAACAAGTTCATATTCATAAAGTTTTAAGAGTTCAGAAATAATCAATATTTGGTGGAATAACCCTGATTGGTTTTTAATCACAGTTTTTTTTTCATGCATCTTGGCATCATGTTCTCCTCCACCAGTCTTACACACTGCTTTTGGATAACTTTATTTATAAATTCAAGCAGTTCAGTTTGGTGGTTTGATGGTTTGTGATCATCCGTCTTCCTCTTGATTATATTCCAGAGGTTTTTAATTTGGTAAAATCAAAGAAAATCATAATTTTTAAGTGCTGTATATTCAAATACAACAAAAATGCATTAGGTTGTGCTTTTGAGTGCTTTTGTATTTAATGCCACTACATATATTTTCTATCAACACAACTTTTAATTTAAAGCATATTGCTTAAAAATACATTTAATGGAAATGTACTTTCAATGCTCTTAAATATACAAGTGTTACTGGCTGGTGGTTCGTTCTATCACGCCTGACTCTCACATCCCACAGTATCTGATAGACCTGCAGTTGACTGGTGAACTCTGTGTTTTCTTGCTGTAAGTAAACTCTCTTTAACGCCCTGTAGGTTCAGTGATTAGCGCTGAGCTCAGACAGATCTGTTTACAGTAGAAGAAAAACACTGTGAACTTTAGAACTTCAGAAACCCCACAGTAAAGAGCTGCAGTCTGAGAGCACGGCGTCTGAACTCACTCCACGCTCCACACGCCGCGGCCGGCTTTAATCTGCATCTCCTGCACATCTTTAAATATTTACTATCTGACCGCAGTCTGATTAAAACAGCGCGGGAGCAGCGCACGCAGACACTCCGCTCATCTGCACTGAAATAAACGGCTCGGCTCGTGTTTAACGCAGAATTACAGCAGCAGCGCTGAGGAACATGTGGTTTACTGATAACACTCACACCCCCTCACTCTGCAGCAGCGTTTAGAAAAGAAGAAGAAGAAGAAGAAGAACAGAAAAAAACACAGAGAATCTTTCTTAATAGAAAAGGAAAGACAAAGAATCAGCCGTCTGAAACAAAGCCGGAGAGAACTGAGTGACGGGCCGTCAGTAAAACCCATTCAAATCATATTCATAAAGAGCTGCAGGAGAAAGAGCAGTTTTAACCAGTTTTAACCAGTTTAAACCAGTTTAAACACGAACATTGTGTATTCTATAGTGCTATATAGTGAATCAATAATAATGTGTAATAATAATAATCTATCAGATTACGAAGGAACACATAAGGAATCATGTAGTAACTTAAAAATAAACAAACCAAAATACTCTGTTAACCCTTGTGTGGTGTTCATATTGTTTGTCACTCGTTTACTTTGTAACTTGTATTTAATTCAGCAAAATTAAGCAATTTTACATTAAAATGCTTTACACATGCTCGCTTCACCTAAACTGCAAGCAATATAAACAGTTTACAGGGTAAATATTTGCCCTTTACCTTTCTTATGTTACATTTCTTTTAAAAAGTGCTACTCTTTTTTTTATTAGTTTTTCAATAAAATGTAAAAGAAAATGAATTAAACTCAAGATATGAGTAGAAAATTTGTTTAGTTTCAAATTTACAAATGAAGCAATGTTTATTAGCCCTTGGCCAAACATACTGTATGTAATATAAATGTGTGTGTGTGTGGGGGGGGGGGGGGTGTACAGTGTGTGTTTATCGAAAATGTGTTTTGATATATGTTTCTCACAAAAAATGAGCCAATGCCAATGAGTTTGAGTTAGAAAAAATATATTTTTTAGTATCATTTGATGAAAAATGAAAACGGGTCCCACAGACCCGAACACCACACAAGGGTTAAATTGCAGCTTCTGAGGCTGGTAACACTGATGAACTTATCCTGTACAACAGAGGAAACTCTTGCTCTTCCTTTTCTTTCCTGGGGTGGTCCTGATGAGTGCCAGTTTCACCATCCAAACGTTTTTAATGGTTTTTGTGGTGACAGCACTTGAGGACACTTTAAAAGTTCAAAGTTCAAAGTTTTAAAGTTCAAACTTTAAAAGTTTTTTTTGACTGACTGACCTTCATTTATTCTTAAAGTCAAGGGCAAGAAATTCAAGTAATTAACTCTTGATGAGTTCAGCACAGCTGTTAACTGAAAGCCTGGGATGTGCAAAGCTGTTGTCTGTGTTAAACATACCAGAATAAACCAGAAAAATACAGAAAAACTAAATAATTCCATATGTTTTTTTCCTGATAGTTTGGATGAGTTCAATATTAATCAATAAACAACATTTTACAATAATGAGAAAAAAAATAACATTTTTTAATGTGTGTCGAAACTTTTTGGTACTGTAATTCAAAACAACAAAAACAAGATCAACAAATCACAAATTCACATCAGATTCAATAAACTGGATCAAAGTACTTAATAAATAATATTTCCCATCAACAAAGAACAGTATATGTATTCCAATTTTACAAAAATAACAAAAAAAAACACTGTTTAGAAGAGTGAGGTTTTCCAAGATTTACGACTTTACTGCAAATCACTTTCACCAATCAGACCCCAAATATAGTCTCCAGTTATGACCTGCTTCACTTTCCTCTGTAATATATATTTTGCAAATATTTGTAAAAATAGATACATTTTAAATATCACTGTGTTGACCACAAAGTCAACAAATATGGATGTTTATATTGAAACATAGGGCATGTCAGTGTGGCTTTGCTATCGTAACGACGGGAAAATTACACCTTGCGCAGCTCGAAACGAACAAATGGCATGTAATAATTCTCTTAATTAGTTTTTTTTGGCTGTAACGTGAAATAAACCAATCGGAGTGTCTCTTGCTCATCATTCACTTTAAGAGCCAGATGAGCTCTGACTTTGGCAGATTGCTATTTTAACGGTGCAGCTACCCGAAACTGTCCAGAGTTGCCAATCAACTGTTGGCATCTGTCTAGGTTGTATTCAGTCAGTGGAGCTCCTGTGTTTTCTGATTAAATGTACCTGAACACACCTCATTTCCAGAACACCACGCCCATCAGTGTAGATATATTCAGAAGATCTGCTGCTGTTTAAATGAATAGACTGTGTAAGATGTAAGATAGGGATAACTGGTATAAGTAAGCAGTATAGATAATAAAACAGCGCTGTGATGTTAAGTGTTGCTGAGCTCCTGAAGAATCTCTTTTCCTGTTATTCTGAACGAGTCGGCTTTTATCTGCCAGGAACAGACAAAGTTACAAGCTGACTAATAGCGTTTTTGACACTGAACACAGGCCCACATTACTCCCTGCCATAAAACTGCAGCGCCGCTTTCCAGCCAACCTCTTAACTCTTAGAGGACAGTCATCACCAGCACTGACTGGAGAGCAGCGTAATTTTATATATATAAATTCAGTGTTTCTGTAACAGTGTGGAACAGTTCATCAGCTTGTAACAGCTTGTTTATTACAGATTATCTGTAACAGTATCAATAGCAGAATGCCTGTAAATGTATTATACAGTTGCAGAGGTGGAAAGTAATTAATTACATTTACTCAAGTTACTGTAATTGAGAAGATTTTATGAGTAACTTGTATTTTTTAAATTAATTTTTTAAATAATTTTACTCAACTACATTTTGACACAAGTAATTTACTTTGCTACATTGGAAAACTCCCAATTACTGAGTAAAAAAAATGCTGGGGGAAAAAAAAACAATTGTCTGAATTAAAAAAATAAATTGGCACGGATGCTCAGGTGTGGAATAACGAGGCAGTAACGTCCTCATGCAATACAAAATGTGCCGCGCCGTCCGGACAGAGCTGCAGCTTTCAAAACTTCCACATCAAACCTGAGAAAGCATGTGGTGTAGGTATTTTTATCATTAAACATTAATCTGCTTAAATGTTAAAAAAACATGTAAATAGCAGTTAAAGCACAGCAATAGCAAGTTAAAAAATAACAATGACCTGTAAAACTTTAAAAATACTGTTTATATTCACCTATATGACCATAACTTTTTAATAGTAAAGAAAAAAATGGAATATAGAAACCTGTACCACTCGTTCTTGAAAATGTTTTATGGGGGGGTCTGAACAAATACTGCCTGATTATGTCCACATTATTATGTGGAATAATAGTTCATTAAAAACAATTTAATTTATGATTTTTTTTTTACTTTTTTACATCAAATAATTAAAAGTAACTATGTAACTTTTACTCAAAGTACATTTTAAATTGAGTACTTTTATACTTTTACTCGAGTAGATTTTTAGATGGGTACTTTTACTTTTACTTGAGTAGAATTTTAGCAAAGTAAAGGTACTTTTACTTAATTACAAATTTTCAGTACTTTTTCCACCTCTGTACAGTTGTATACAGCTGTGATAAATGTATATGTATTTGTTAAGTTCACTGCATGTAAAAAAAAAACAGTTCTATTACATGAACTAATTAAAATGTCTTACAACAAAGCTTTTTTACAAAGTTTAGTAAACTTATTGGGTTTTACATTGTACCTAAATATACTTATAAATAGCAAAATGAGAAAAACTGATTTAGAAACTGAGAAGCTCTGTTCATTTTATCCAGAGCTGTATAATATAAATATATTGTTGTTCAGTGTTCTCCAGATGGTGGATTCATGAATATAAACATTTCTGAAATAAAACAATGCTGATCTAATACTTTGATCCATGCATTTACGTGTTTATATGGGCTGGGATTGATCTTTTATGTGTCGTGGTTCAATAGAGCTCTTATAATACGTTTATTAACAGATTCAATCTCAACAGCACTGTAATCCACTGACCCACATCAGTGGGGGCTATTTGTTGGCTATTTTTAACTACTTTGTGTAAAGTGTGTGTGTGTGTGTGTGTGTGTGTGTGTGTGTGTGTGTGTGTGTGTGTGTGTAAAGTGTGTGTGTGTGTTTAGGGCTGATAGTGATGGATGCAGTTTGTATCTGGGCAGGATGAGTGACGAATGAAAAGGTCAGGAACTTGATAAAGGGGGCGGGGACTCGGGTTGGAGACCCGGTTTCTTCAGACCCGGGAGAGAAACACTCAAACAGCTCAACTGGACCAGAGCCAGGGAGGCACACACACACACACACACACACACACACACACTCACACACTCACGTAGCCAAATGTCAGAGTGTGTATCTTTATCACACCAAGTCTCTAAAGACTCCAAAGACTTTCCACAGCATGATAACTCAGAACACACTGCTCACATAACACACACCGACACACACTCCGGCTCCAGCTTTATCACCGTTCACACTATCAAACACTATCAAACACTCTCAAACACTATCAAACACTATCAAACACTATCAAACACTATCAAACACTATTTAACACTATCAAACACTATCAAACACTCTCAAACACTATCAAACACTATCAAACACTATCAAACACTATTTAACACTATCAAACACTCTCAAACACTATCAAACACTATCAAACACTATCAAACACTATTTAACACTATCAAACACTATCAAACACTATTTAACACTATCAAACACTATCAAACACTATTTAACACTATCAAACACTATTTAACACTATCAAACACTATCAAACACTATTTAACACTATCAAACACTATTTAACACTATCAAACACTATCAAACACTATTTAACACTATCAAACACTATTTAACACTATCAAACACTATCAAACACTATTTAACACTATCAAACACTATTTAACACTATCAAACACTATTTAACACTATCAAACACTATCAAACACTATCAAACACTATTTAACACTATTTAACACTATCAAACACTATCAAACACTATTTAACACTATCAAACACTATCAAACACTATTTAACACTATCAAACACTATCAAACACTATCAAACACTATTTAACACTATCAAACACTATCAAACACTATCAAACACTATTTAACACTATCAAACACTATTAAACACTATTAAACACTATTTAACACTATCAAACACTATCTAACACTATCAAACACTATCAAACACTATCAAACACTATTTAACACTATCAAACACTATTTAACACTATCAAACACTATCTAACACTATCAAACACTATCAAACACTATCAAACACTATTTAACACTATCAAACACTATCAAACACTATTAAACACTATTTAACACTATTTAACACTATCAAACACTATCAAACACTATTTAACACTATTAAACACTATCAAACACTATCAAACACTATTAAACACTATCAAACACTATCAAACACTATTAAACACTATCAAACACTATCAAACACTATCAAACACTATTTAACACTATCAAACACTATCAAACACTATTTAACACTATCAAATACTATCAAACACTATCAAACACTATCAAACACTATTTAACACTATCAAACACTATCAAACACTATTTAACACTATCAAACACTATTTAACACTATCAAACACTATCAAACACTATTTAACACTATTAAACACTATCAAACACTATCAAACACTATCAAACACTATTAAACACTATCAAACACTATCAAACACTATTTAACACTATCAAATACTATAAAAATTCACATTCTGTACCATTTCATTACACCCGTCAGCTCTGCACTGTATCTGTACTTCTATACTTATCAAAGTTCCAGAAATTTGAATTAAAATAGTTAAAACTGAACTGAATTGATCAAAATGAAATAAAATTGAGTATAATCAAGAGGAAGATGGATGATCACAAACCATCAAACCACCAAACTGAACTGCTTGAATTTTTGCACCAGGAGTAAAGCAGCATAAAGTTATCCAAAAGCAGTGTGTAAGACTGGTGGAGGAGAACATGATGCCAAGATGCATGAAAAAAACTGTGATTAAAAACCAACCAGGGTTATTCCACCAAATATTGATTATTTCTGAACTCTTAAAACTTTCAGAACTAAATATAATTGAATCAAATTAAACTGAACTGAACTGAAATAAACTGAACTAAATTGAATCAAGCTGAACTGAAATAACTAAAATGAAAACTGAATCAAACTGAACAGAACTGATTTAAATAAAATTGAGAGCATGCCAAGCTGTGATTAAAAATTAGGGTTATTCCATCAATTAATATACAAATAAAAATATTAAGTTTTAGTTTTAGTTGCATTATTTGAGGCCTGAAAGCACTTAATCTTTTTTTCTGTAAATAAATGCTCTAAATGAGAATATTTTTATTTGGAATTTGGGAGAAATGTTGTCTGTAGTTTATAGAATAAAACAACAATGTTCATTTTACTCAAACATAAACCTATAAATAGCAAAATCAGAGAAACTGATCATTTTGAAGTGCTCTCTTACTTTTTACTGTATGTAGTTGTTCAGTATTCTGGATGTATTATTATGTGTAAATGTATAATATTTTATTATAACACTGAGCTATACTGCATTATTTTGGGATTTGACGCACAGCAGGACCCTCTCCCGACGGCCGGATTCTGTGGAAACCAAAATAATGAGTTTATTATAGTTTATTATAAAGGTCTGTTAGAAATAGACGCATCACATTATTCCTGAACTGGACCTCACAGAAGCACAAACAGACCCGGCTCAGTCCAGAGCTCTGAGCTGATTTTAGCCCCGACCAGAACCGTCCAGAACACAGCGGATCCGGCAGGACGAGTCCTGAGGGACACGTCCCCGCCCACCTCCTTCCTCTGTCCCTCTGGACCTGCGGGCGAGTGCCGCTGTCCACATCCAGAACCTCCCAGAACTCCGCCCAGCACCAACAGCGCTGAGATTCCTCAACAATCAGCTTCCAGCTGTCTTAAAAAGACCTCTAACACCCCTGTCTTACTGCTTTCAGAAGCTTAACATTCACGTTTCACCTCCACCCTCCTCAGAAGTGTAGTGCAGATGTTTCCTAGAGATAATGCAGTGCAGATGTTTCCTAGAGATAATGCAGTGCAGAGATAATGCAGTGCAGAGATAATGCAGTGCAGATGTTTTTGAGATAATGCAGTGCAGATGTTTTTGAGATAATGCAGTGCAGAGATAATGCAGTGCAGAGATAATGCAGTGCAGGTGTTTGTTGGAGATAATGCAGTGCAGATGTTTTTGGGATAATGCAGTGCAGATGTTTTTTGAGATAATGCAGTGCAGATGTTTTTGAGATAATGCAGTGCAGAGATAATGCAGTGCAGAGAACGCAGTGCAGAGATAATGCAGTGCAGAGATAACGCAGTGCAGAGATAACGCAGTGCAGAGATAATGCAGTGCAGAGAGAATGCAGTGCAAAGTGAGAATGCAGTGCAGATGTTTTTGAGATAATGCAGTGCAGATGTTTGTCGGAGATAATGCAGTGCAGATGTTTTTGAGATAATGCAGTGCAGATGTTTGTTGGAGATAATGCAGTGCAGAGATAATGCAGTGCAGAGATAACACAGTGCAGAGATAATGCAGTGCAGAGACAATGCAGTGCAAAGAGAGAATGCAGTGCAGATGTTTGTTGGAGATAATGCAGTGTAGAGATAATGCAATGCACATGTTTTTAAGAGAATGCAGTGCAGATGTTTGTGGAACAGTGCAGTGCAGATGGTTGTGAGATAATGCAGTGCAGATGTTTACAGGACAGTGCAGATGTTTTATGGACAGTGCAGTGCATATTTTTGTGGAACAGTGCAGTGCAGATGTTTGTGGATATTTTTATTTCTTTACTTCATACATCAGTATCGTTAGCTCTTACTTTAAAAATACTACTATCAACATGCCCACCCTTTATATTCTACTGCCCCCCCATCAAAGCAGTCTAGAACAGGAGAGCAGATGTTTTCAGGACAGTGCAGATGTGTGAGGATGAGGACGGTAAGGGAGTGAGAGATAGTGGTGTGAAGAAGATCAGTCTGGTTCCCCTCGCTGAGGGGAACTCTGAGCTCCAGCGCTGCAGACCGCACCGCCCTGATCACGCCAGCCTGAGGACGGAGGTTAACCTCAGGCATTTTCCCATGAGCCGATGTGCCCAATCTCCCCGTAAACTTCCTCAGACGAGGGCCGCTGCCGTCACTGGCCCTCAGACGAGGCCCCCGGGGACCCGGAGAGACCCCAGCGGGGGAAGAACCGGCTGCCAGGCCTTCAGACAGCCTCGCATTCCTGCGCTCGGTCAGACGGCACCCAGAGGACCGGCGCTGCCCTCACCGCGCCCTCGCCGTGCCCTCACCCTGCCGGCGAGTGGAAAGAGAAGCGCGTGATGATTCCCGGGAAGAGCTGGCGTTCCCTTTAAAGCCTGAGAAAAACGAGCACTGGGAACTGGGGTCCTGTATACGAGCCGCCTCACGCCCCATTTATCTTCACAAACAAACGGACGCGACTCGCTTACGCCACCGATAACTCGCCACAGACCGGCGTCCCAAACCACAGGGAGGAAACATCTGCATCCAAAAAAACTCCCTGGAAACTAGAAAAATATTATTCCGGGTTCAATACCAGCACTTTCTGAAAGTGGATCTATTATCATAGTAAACTGATTACATGTACAGTGCTCTCATACTGGCCACTGGATATTCGATATGCCACCTCACGGCAAAGAACTCTCCGAGGATGTGAGAAACAGAATTGCTGCTCTCCACAAAGACAGCCTAGGTCACAAAGAGAATTCTATAATCAAGAGGAAGATGGATGATCACAAGCCATCAAACCACCAAACTAAACTGCTTGAATTTTTGCACCAGGAGGAAAGCAGCATAAAGTTATCCAAAAGCAGTGTGTAAGACTGGTGGAGGAGAACATGATGCCAAGATGCATAAAAAAAACTGTGATTTAAAACCATCAGGGTTATTCCACCAAATACTGATTATTTCTGAACTCTTAAAACTTTATGAATATGAACTTGTTTTCTTTGCATTATTTGAGGTCTGAAAGCTCTGCATCTTTTTTGTTATTTCCGACATTTCTCATTTTCTGTAAATAAATGCTCTAAATGAGAATATTTTTATTTGTAATTTGGGAGAAATGTTGTCTGTAGTTTATAGAATAAAACAACAATGTTCATTTTACTCAAACATAAACCTATAAATAGCATGTTTAAATAATATGTTATACCTCTCTTTAAACAAGTTAGAATACAAAACATGTTCATGAAGTTCTTTACACACACAATCACTCTCACATAAAGAGATAAAGATCTCACAGCTCTGTTCTTACCAGCTTCAGTCCCTTTTAGATCGAGCCATTTAAGGGCTCGGACACTTTTATGCAAACACCTTTAAAACTAGGAAAATGTAGGACTTTAACTATTTCATAATACGTTGAAGCGCTGCTTGTTTTGATTGCAGTGTGTATTTATGTTTTGTGAGTGCAGGAGGCCCCGCCCCCTTCCCCGCGAGAGCTCAGTGTGTATCTGAGGGTGAGGGTGACAGTGATCTGTTCCAGCTCAGGCTTTCACTCTCTCAGAATCACGGCACTCACAAACCCCTCAGAGACTCACCATCACCATCATCAGACCATAATACAGCCGAGCCGTGCAGGAAACACCCCCAACCTCACTGAGATATAAACACCCAATCAGATTACTCATATGTGTTGGAATGTATTAGTTAACAGCATCTCAGGACAAAATGAAAGAAAGAAAGAGAGAGAGAGAGAGAGAGAGAGAGAGAGAAAGAGACAGACAGACAGACAGACAGACAAAGAAACAAGGAAACAAAGAAAGAAACAAGGAAACAAAGAAAATGTAGGCATCTGTAGATAGATAGATAGATAGATAGATAGATAGATAGATAGATAGATAGATAGATAGATAGATAGATAGATAGATAGATAAGATCTCTCTCATACATTTCAGAACACGAGTTTATAAAAGAGACAGAGAACTGAGTCAGAGTTCAGCTTCCATTCATTTATTTCAGAACCACATTTAACCCCCCCCCCCCATTCTCCTCAGAGCAGGTGGGATTATCTGGTACTGTAAACTCAGCTCTGCACTGCCGGAGCTTTACCGGAGGCTCTGTGTTTTCCTGATTTGGCAGCGCAGCAGAGCCCTGAATCCACCCTGAGCAGAACCTGTCCTGAAAAACTGCTATATGACTTTGGCCACAGAGCTGTAACTGCTGCTTATAGTCTATGCCATCTTTATGTAGAGCAACAATTCTATTTCTCACATGAGAGTTCTTTGCCATGAGGTGCCGTGTTGAATCTATCTATCCAATCTACCTACGTACCTGCCAACCAACCAAACGACCTACCAAACACTTTGTGCTCCAATCAATCAAACATACCAAACTATCTACCAATCGTCCAAACTATCTATCCATCAAACCAACTATACGTCCTACTTACCTAACACACAATCTTCCTACACACCAACCAAGAATCATACTCACCAAATGAACATATAAACCAACTAACCAACCAACCAAATTTCCTACCTACCTTCCTACCCAACCAATCAACATACATAACCAACTACCAAACAAATAAACCAACAAACAAATCTACTAACCTTCCCAACTATCTACCAATCAAACCAATCAAGCCTTCTACCTACCAAACAAACAAACAGACAAACAAATTAACCAACAAACCATCCAACCAACCAACCAACCAACCAGCCTACCAAACAAAAAAAATAAACCAAATAACCAACCAACCAATCAACCTTCCTACCAACCAACAAATATACATTCCCAACCTCCATTAGCCTTAAAGCACAGTGGGCCGCTGGAGCTGGGAGACAATTAAACTATATTAACTATTTACCTTCCATTCAACCTTTAAACCAATCAACCTAACATACCAAACAATCCACCAACCTACCTACTATCTACCCATCAAACCAAGAATCAAACCTACCTACCTACCAACATATCAAATAATCAACTCAACTTACCAAACAATCTACCAACCTTCCCAACTATTTACTTATCAAAACAACCAAGAATCATACCCACCAACCTACCTACTCAACAAATGAACAAATAAACCAACTAACCAACCAACCAACCTTCCTACCTACCTTCCTACCCAAACAACCAACATACATACCCAACTACCAAACAAATAAACCAACAAACCAATCTACCAACCTTCCATCAATCAAACCAATCAAGCCTTCTACCTACCAAATAATCAGACAAATTAACCAACTAACCAACTAACCAAACTAACAATCAGCCTACCAAACAAACAAATAAACCAAATAAGCAACCAATCAACCTACTCTACCAGCCTACCAAACAACAAATAAACCAACTAACCAACCAACTAACCAACCATCCAACTAACAAATATACATACCCAACCTCCATTAGCACCATAGCACTGTGGACCACTAGAGCTGGGAGAAAATCAAATCATACTTATCTACCTACCTTCCTACCTACCTATCCAACCTATACACCAAACAACCTAACATAACAATCAACCTGCCCTACAATCTACCCATCAAACCAAGAATCCTACCTACCAACATATCAAATAATCAACCCAACATACAACCAATCTACCAACCTTCCCAACTATCTACCCATCAAACCAACCAAGAGTCCTACCAACAAACCTAATAAACAAAAAAAAACAATTAACCAACCAATCTATCTACCTACCCACCAACCAACCAAATCAACATACAACCAATCTACCAACCTTCCCAACTATCTACCAATCAAATCAAACAAGAGTCCTACCAACCAACCTAACTACTCACCAAATAAACAAATAAACCAACCAACCAGCCAATCGACCAACGTTCCCAACTATCAAATATCAAACAAACCAATTCACCTACCAGCCTACCAATCAGACGACCTGTAAGTGACCCTGAAAGCTGTAAAATCTATATTCTGGGTACAGTCTGGCAGAGATGAACACATCATGCTCGGTCTGATAAAAGCACAAAGGCTCTCAGGCTGTTTAGAGGACAATTACCCAGCAGCCCTCCTGAGCCCCGTGAATAAATTATAGCCTCCGTTAGCACAATAGCGCTGTGGGCCGCCAGAGCCGAGAGACAATCAAACCATAATACACCTCGGGTCCCCCTCTCACTGCTGGCCCCGCGCTGTGATTGGCTGTCTCATAACGATGTAATCTGCAGTGTGATGGAATGGGCTGGAGTCTGATTAATGAAGGCGCGGCGTAAAGTCCGGTTAATGAGAGCCGACAGCTCGACCGGGGCTGAAGAGTCACCATAACATTAGTGTTACACTGCAGCACCAATCACCATTCAGCTTTATTATTATAATATCAAACAGCGGGATAAAACACACACACTACACATACACACACTACACATACACACACACACACACACACACACTACACATACACACACACACACACACATATAGTTTATATCGTCAGTGTCTAGTGAAAAATGCGTATCTCTAAAACAGCAACTATACAAAAGAGAGATAAAAACTTCTTAACATTCAAAGGAAGTCGATATAAAAATAGTTTATATCAGGTCATTTTAGGAGACAGTCCGTGTGTTCACATAATGTAGTAAACTAAAAATCGACAAAAATTAAGAAACTTGCCAATCGGAATAAAGCGGTCAATTGCAACAGACATATATATATATATATCATAACTTATAAACTTATAAACTCAGTTATAAACCTTTAAATTTGTCAGGACATTTTGGTGTTTTTTTAAATTAAAATTCTGATTTTTGACATTCTGATATGCTTGTGAGGATATCATACACACACACATTCACACACACACACACACACTGTTAAATCTGATTCTTCTATAGCAATCTCTCCCATCATGCTGCAGTTGAACACATGAAGTAGTACAAGATTTGTAGTAGAAACTGGATCATTTATAGTGGATACTGAGTACCTCATACTGAATATGGATTAATCTCTAATCAACACTAAATTATTCAAATCATACACTGAGAAAATTACAAAACTTTCTGAATAATTAATAGTAGTTACTCAATCATTCATAGTAGATACTGATAAATAAGAGTAAAAAAATAGTAGACTCATTAATAAATAGAACATTTATTAATTCATACTGCATATGGGCTAATTCATTATACATGGCATTAACCATACTATATACTGGAAAAAAAATCAGTAACACTTTCTATGAATGTCATCTCTATAAGACTCTATAACCACATTCATAACATATTATAATGCATTCATAAGGCATTATTAACATGGCTATAAATATTAATAAAAATGCATAACCCATTATAGTCATGTTTTCTAAGCATTATGACTTGTTATCATAAAACATTATAAGCTGTGCTTACGATATATATATATATATATATGTTAAAATATATATATGATGACATTCATAGAAAGTGTTACAAAAATTCTAACTCTAATTCTCTTCAGTTCTGCTGAAACTGAGACTCAGTCCTTAATCATGTTAATCTGAGCTAAAGGCTAAAGCTGCTGTTTCCATGTGGGTCAGCCAGACGTCTTCCTGTAGCAGTTTTTTTTCTTTGAGTCTTTATTTGAAGATGTAGAAACAGTTCTCTGTATCGCTCTCTGACTTCTGTATCTGTAATTTCTCCAAAGACTAAAAGAACTTCTACTTTTAATAGAGTTTTAACAGAGTTCTCTATGTATGTTTTATCTGTGTCTTTTTCTAGTTATTATGATGATGATGAAAGTGTGAATGTGCTGTAAGTGTGTAAATGTGTAAGTGTGTAAATGCTGCTGCTGCAGTAGTAGAGAGTGCAGTAAGGTTATTTCCTGGACCTGAAGAGCTTTAGTAGTAGAAATAAATGGGATAAACTGTGGGTGTTCTGAAATGTTGGGCCGGTAGCGTGTATGTGCTGCTAGCTGACGGCGCTGTACTAACAGTAGCATTAGTTTTTAAAGAAGTAAATTTTTCCAGTAGAAGCAGATACGTGTTTTTACCCTGAGGTCAGATATAATAGGCTCTTAACATTTACATAAAGAGACAAACAGACTCTTCCTGCACTAACATTTCTGATAAATGCAGTAGAAACGCAGTAAACAGCAGGGCTTCAAAGCGCAGATGGTAGCATGTTGACTGTGGTAGCGCGTTGGCGCGTCACCATTTCCACATAATTCTGTTTATGATGTGTGCGTTTCTTCACAGCAGCACAGTTATGTAAAGTGCAGCAGTTCCGCCCACACCCAACGATTTGATTAAATGCTGTGAATCTGAATTTGTGTCACTCAAACCTGCAGCCCATAAACAGCAGGAAAACCTTCAGTTTCACCCAGAAACACCCAGTAAACAGCATGACGTCCTCAGCAGGAATCATCATCAACAGAATCAGGTACAAAAATACACTTTCTTCCGTTAAAACACTGAAAAAGAATCCCACCAAACAAACAAATACATCGTACAAATACATCATAGAAACTTTACTCAACACTGCGCTGTTACGCCTTTGTAGAGCAGCTAAACTACGAGCTTATATACTGTACACTGTAACTATTTTGAGTTAGTTGAACTGAATTTGTGGGCACATATACTGTACTATTCAAACTTATAATAACTGAGTTTAGTCTGTTTTGCCATTAGCAGCTTCTTTTCCATTGGCTTCTGTCACAATCTATTTGCATATCGGGCGTGTCCAACAGTTTCTGACTAACACTCACCATCAGTGTGTAGTGATTCCCCCTGGGCTTCCTTACAAATAAATCCAAATAACGTCCTTTAAAAACCTTTAGTTGTAATAACTTGATTTTTTTTATATATATATATATGCTAACAGTTTTTTATTCCCCGTTACTTAAAAAATTAGAGCAAACCGGCTGCCCTAAAAAAAAACTTTAAGTAAACTCAACCTATCTGGTCTTACAGTATAACAAAAATAAAAAGTTAAATCATCTTCCCCTTTAGTTGTAATTGTTGAACTTGATGTTTTAATTTATGCGAACTTAAGTTTTCATTCCCCATTACTTAACTTTTTTAAGGCAACAGGTTTCCTCAAAATTGTTAAGTATATTCAACTTATCCAGGCAGTGTAGCAACTCTTTATTCACAAAATCTCTCTCATAGAGGGAGATAAAGATCTCACAGCTCTATTCTTCCTACCAGTTTCAGTCCCTTTCAGAAAGAGCCGTTTAAGGGCTCTGACACTTTTATACAAATAAGCTGTTGCCCACCACGCCCCACCCATTCACTGTATACGCTGAGCGTTTGATACACGTTAGCATTAGCTTGTACTAAATGGCAAAACAAGAACAAGCTTGTTTGTGGTTTTTGTGGAAAACAAATCATGATTATAATCACCTGTTGATATCATCTATTTAAAATAACAGAATTTTTCAGGTTGCGTTTTTTTTTTTTACGTTTTTTTATTAATAGGCCTAAATTGCTCTCATCCCAACAAAATATACATAAAAAATAATGGGTGCCATTTGCTTGTTGTAACTCTTCCAAATTAAACTTACTTTTAAATGTGTTTTTTTTAACTCTGAATCTCATAACACATGTATTTAACTATTCAAAAGTTTTTAACAGCTTTTCTTATTTTTTTTTTACAAGGTTTCTAATCCGAAGATGGTTACAAAACTCATGAGATTTTTAAAAAGCATGTTTAAAAAGCAAATCCACTAATTTTCTCTTAAGAAAGTCTTCATTTTATAGAAATGGTTGGCTGCATGTTCAAATAATTGATATTTATGAGAAAAAAAATCACTCCTGTTACTGAACTCACTCCAGTGTATATAAACAGTATAGTATAGATACTGTATAGTATAGTACAGTATAGGTACTGTATTGTATTATTACAATTACAACTTAATCACAAGAACATGAACTATACTATAGTAAATGTATGAGTGTTGTATTACAATTTATCTCAATTAAACACAATCTAACTCAATTAAAAAAGCATAAACTATACTACAGTGAAATTATGGATACTACATCATAATCTAACTCAATAAAAAATACAGAGACTGTATTATGGAGAAAGGATGAATGTTGTATCACAATCTAACTCAATTAAAATAACATAAAATATAAATATTAAAGGTATGTGTACTGTATCACAGTGTACAGGGTTAAATGTTTGCTTTTTGGAATGGTTTGTAGTTTAATGTGCAGATCAGAGCTTCTTCTTATCAGCCTCTCCTCCGGTTTTTCTCACTGAAGAATCCAGATGAAAGAAGTTTGGAAGGAAGTAAGTTTGTGAAAATAAACAGAAGTTGAGGAGATAAGAGTGTGGGATGTGTGATTAACCCAGAACAGATGGACCTGCTCCTACAGACCAGCGCTAAGTGATGGTAAATGAGATGTTTAAGTGATTGTTTTTAACTCCTGCAGCGCTTTACTGCACTTATAATCACATCCATCTGATTCCTCCAGTCAGAAAACTGCACTGGGGCTTAAGGTAGAGCAGGAATCTGCACAAAATTCATGCCAAAAGTCACCAGAACATCTTTAAAAATGGAACGCCCCATTCTTCACATCGCCTTTTTTCTGTAACAGATCTGATTTCTTCTTCTCCACCCTTGTTCCCTCAACTCTATTGTTTATGAAGTGAGTATGATATGAAAAGTGCAGCTCAGGGGATCTCCTGCCTTCAACAAAACTCTCAGTAATAACTTAATTCGCCGTACCACAATCTAATGTAATAAAAACAGCAGAAACATAAGCAATGCATCACAATCTAGCTAATTTACAACAGCAGAGAAACTGTACTACTACAGCGTAAAGTATGGGTGCTATATCACTTTTTAACTCAATTAAAATGACAGAAACTGTGCTATTCTGAAATAATTTGATCTAGAGTGTTTTGATGTTCTTTTCTGCTCAACTGATCTGTTATACAGTGAAAGAATAGGTTCTGTATCACAATCTAACCAAACAAATACATTACTATAGTGAAGGAATAAATACTATATTAAATAACTCAATTACAATCTAACTCAATTACAATCTAAGTTTATTAAACAAGCTGTAAATAAAGTACTATAACAAAGAAATGGGTACTGCATCACATAACTCAATTACAATCTAAGTCAATTACAATCTAACTCAATTAAAAGAGCAGTAACTAAAGTACTATAATGAAGGAATGGGTACCTTATCAAAGAACTCAATTACAATCTAACTCAATTACAATATAACTCAATTGCAATCTAAGTTTATTAAACAAGCTGTAAATAAAGTACTATAACGAAGAAATGGGTACTGCATCACATAACTCAATTACAATCTAACTCAATTAAAAGAGCAGTACATAAAGTACTATAGTGAAGGAATGGGTCCTATCATGTCCTATCAATTAAATCAATTACAATAACTATTCACAACTTATCACAATCAAATGTAATTGAGTAACTCAATTGTGATCAATCAGAAGAGAAGAAACTGTATGATAATGTCAACATATGTGCTGCATCACATTCTAACTCAATTAAAAGAGCAGTAAATAAGGTACTATAGTGAAGAAATGGGTACTACATCACAATTTAATGTAAGTAAATAACTCAATTATGATCTAACTTAAAATTAAAAGTGCAGAAAGTGTACTATAGTGAAAGTATGGGTACTGAATCACAATCTAACTCAGTTAAAAGAGCAGCAAATAAAGTGGTATAATAAAGAATTGGGTAGTATATCACAATCGAATGTAACTGAATAACTAAATTACAATGTAACTCAATTAGAAGAGCAGAAACTGCACTATAGTGAAGGAATGGGTATGTAACTCAATTAAAAGAGCTGTGAATAAAGTACTATAGTGAAAGTATGAGTACATCACAATCTAACTTAATTAAACTGTCTTATAGTGAAAAATGGGTAATGAATCACAATCTAACTCAATTACAATCTAACTCAATTACAATCTAACTCAATTACAATCTAACTCAATTACAATCTAAGTTTATTAAACAAGCTGTAAATAAAGTACTGTAACGAAGAAATGGGTACTGCATCACATAACTCAATTACAATCTAAGTCAATTACAATCAAACTCAATTAAAAGAGCAGTAAATAAAGTACTATAGTGAAGGTATGGGTCCTATATCAAATAAATCAATTACAATAACTATATCACAGTCGAATGTAATTAAATAACTAAATTGTGATCTAACTCAATTAGAAGATAAGAAACTGTATGATAATGTCAACAAATGTGCTGCATCACAATCTAACTCAATTAAAAGAGCAGTAAATAAGGTACTATAGTATGGAGTGAATTTTGTGCCAAAAGTTTTACACAAAAAAAATAAATCCGCAATCAAAATGTTAGGAATCAAAAGCAAAAATTGTATGTTACAAATTCAAAAGAGAAAAAATATATAGCAAATATATATTTTTAAATATACTTGGTTATTTTATTATCCTTTGCAGTTATTTGAAAATTATTTCAGTTTGGTCTTTGCTTTTATTTTTGTGTTTTTGTGAATTTTCTGTGGATTTTTTTGGATTTTTCTGTTAAAGACTTTTGCTTCTGGAATCCCTCTTTTGCTTCTGCTTCAGTTTTTTGCTTCTGAGTTTTGGCACAGTTTTCACGGGTGGGCGGGGCTTAGAAGAAGGGGTTCCCCTTGAATTTCCATTGGTCAGCTGGTTCTGGACTGGCGGGTTCCCTGAACCCTCGTCTGAGACTGACCACGCCCCCAAACACCCCGCCAGCTTCAAGCGTCCTTCCAAACACGGAGTGAACAGCAGCTTCCAGCAAACAACAACAGCAGCAGATACTTTTACAATTAAATATTATACAAACATTATGCTTAATGTTATATTATGTTATATTATTCTCTGTTTCACTCCATTTAAAAGCTCACATTAGCAAGATGTGCTAAATATTCACGCGCAAATTATGATAGTTACCTAGTCAATGAGCTAGTGAGTTAGCTAGTTACCTAATCAGTGAACTAGTGAGCAACCTAGCCAGCAAACTAGTGAGTTATCTAGCCAGTGAACTAGTGAGTTAGTTACCTACTCAGTGAGCTAGTGAATTACTTAGTCAGTGAACTAGTGAGTTACCTACTCAGTGAGCTAATGAGTTAGCAGGTTACTTACTCAGTGAGCAAGTGAGTTACCTAGTCAGTGAACCAGTGAGTTACATAGTAAGTGTGCTACTGAGTTAGCTACTTACCTACTCAATGAGCTAATGAATTAGAATGCTACCTAGTCAGAGAACTAGTGAGTTAGCTAGTCAGTGAACTAGTGAGTTAGCTAGTCAGTGAACTAGTGAGTTACCTACTCAGTGAGCTAATGAGTTAGCAGGTTACTTACTCAGTGAGCAAGTGAGTTACCTAGTCAGTGAACCAGTGAGTTACATAGTAAGTGTGCTACTGAGTTAGCTACTTACCTACTCAATGAGCTAATGAATTAGAATGCTACCTAGTCAGAGAACTAGTGAGTTACATAGTCAGAGAACTAGTGAGTTAGCTAGTCAGTGAACTAGTGAGTTACCTACTCAGTGAGCTAGTGAGTTACCTAGTCATTGAGCTAGTGAGTTAGGTAGTTACCTACTTTCAGCATGAATATTTAGCACTCTCGCTAATGTGACTTGTGAACATAACGTTTGTATAATATTTAATTGTAAAAGTATCTGCTGCTGTTGTTGTTTGCTGGAAGCTGCTGTTCACTCCGTGTTTGGAAGGACGCTTGAAGCTGGCGGGTGTTTGGGGGCATGGTCAGTCTCAGACGAGGGTTCAGGGAACCCGCCAGTCCAGAACCAGCTGACCAATGGAAATTCAAGGGGAACCCCTTCTTCTAAGCCCCGCCCACCCGTGAAAACTGTGCCAAAACTCAGAAGCAAAAAACTGAAGCAGAAGCAAAAGAGGGATTCCAGAAGCAAAAGTCTTTAACAGAAAAATCCAAAAAAATCCACAGAAAATTCACAAAAACACAAAAATAAAAGCAAAGACCAAACTGAAATAATTTTCAAATAACTGCAAAGGATAATAAAATAACCAAGTATATTTAAAAATATATATTTGCTATATATTTTTTCTCTTTTGAATTTGTAACATATAATTTTTGCTTTTGATTCCTAACATTTTGATTGCGGATTTTATTTTTTTGTGTAAAACTTTTGGCACAAAATTCACTCCATACTATAGTGAAGAAATGGGTACTACATCACAATCGAATGTAAGTAAATAACTCAATTATGATCTAACTCAATTAAAAGTGCAGAAAGTGTACTATAGTGAAAGTATGGGTACTGTATCACAATCTAACTCAATTAAAAGAGCAGCAAATAAAGTGGTATAATGAAGAATTGGGTAGTATATTACCGTATAACGTGTTGGAATAACTCAATTACGATCTTACTCAATTAGAAGAGCAGAAACTGTACGACAGTGACAATATACATAATGCATCATGAATAAAGGAATGGGTACTAGTATATCACAGCCTAACTTAATTAAACTGTCTTATAGTGACGAAATGGGCAATGAATCACAATCTAACTCAATTAAAAGAGCCAAAACTATTCGATTGCGACAGTGAATGAATTATTATAGTAAAGGACAGTCAGATTGAGCTGTAAGAGCAGAGAAACTGAACTACAGCGCGAGAGTTTCTGATTTTCTCTCTCTGTTCTCCTCTATTGTTCGGTCCACGGCCCGGGGGAAACTCTCAGTAATAAAGTTGTTGAGTTGTGTTGACTGCAGCGAGAGCTGAGCGTCTGATTGGACGTGAAAAACGTTTAGTAACAGAGCTGGTTATCCTCTGGAGGACCTCTCTCTCTCTCTCTCTCTCTCTCTCTCTCTCTCAGAGAGAGAGCGTATAATCACTAACGCTTTCCCAACAATAGGGTTTGGGTTTGGTGTTTGGGATGGTGTGTTGTGATTGGGTGAGGCCGGCTGGCGCTGGGAGATGTTTTCTTTGAGTTAGAGGAGTGGAGGAGCTGCGGGTGAGGGCTGGAGGAGAGGAGTAGGTGATATTCTCGGAGGGACTGATGAAGAGATGTTATGTCAGGATCCTGATTTTCCACTGAGCGTCTCACCGGGCCGGGCTCTGGCGGGCGGCGCACTGCGGCTGACCCGCAGGACAGGGATTTTCCCGCTGCTGTGTTGATGTACAGTATTGGATGGCAGGAGAGCAGCGGACGGATCCGCGGCTGATTGTGGTGGTCGGGCTGGAGTTTCTCAGAGCTCAAACCGCACTCAAACCCAGATTAAATATAGAACCGACCCGCGGCCAGAGCAGAACCAGAGCCAGGACTCACGGTCCTGCCCGACCCGTACTTACAGAGTATCACATTACAAACTAAAACATTACAGGACATTCGGTACCAGTCAAACGTTTCTACTCGTTAAGTAGTTTCTCTTACTTAGATGATAATTACAGTTTTGAACACCAGTTTTATGAGGTAGAGTCACCTGGAATGCAGGCTTTCAGTTAACAGCTGTGCTGAACTCATCAAGAGTTAATTACTTGAATTTCTTGTCTCTTAATAAAGTGTTTGAGAGCATCAGTTAAAGTAAAGTAGTGAAGAGGTAGAGTTACAGGTATACAGTGAATAGTGAATATTTCAGTAATGAGAAGCAAGAACTAGAGTTGGGCGATATGGCCCTAAAATAATATCACGATATTTTATGGTATTTTTGCGATAACGATACTCTTGGCGATATGACAAAACACTGAATAAAAAAAAAATAATAATTTCAAGAATACATTGATATATATACTGCAACAAAATGAATATTTTATTTACAGAAGTCAATGATCCAGAATGATCAGTTATGATACTAATAATGATTCACTCTAAATATCTCCATATATCCAGGATTAAAGTAAAATAAATGATACTGCACAGATATAATCTGTCTCTAGTAGATATATAATGGGAAATAAAGAGAACAGTGTGAATTTTTCTTTCGAAAAAAAAAAAACAGTAAAAAAGTAGAACCCTGATGTGATAATTAGGGGTGGTTTATATGACACCATATTACAGGGTATAATATCTATTGTTCACCATATTCAAAAATGTGGGTAATATTATTGCGTACGATATGATATGGCACACCCCTAGCAAGAACTATACTCAACTAAGTAAAAAAATTATGAAGGTCAAGCCAAAAACAAGTGCAGTCACCGCATAGACCATCAAAAACGGTATAATGATGAAACTGGCACTCATCAGGACTGCCTCAGGAAAGCAAGATGACTTCTTCAGTATATACGAGTAAGTTACTACATGATTCCTTATGTGTTCCTTCTTAGTCTGATAGATCACTTCACTATTATCAGTCTGATTAGTCAATGCTAATTGCTAACTGCTGTACATTAGTTTTTATTACATGTTAGCTACATTAGCATTGCAGCTAAACCCCAAACGGAGACGTCAGTGTTCTAAAAGGACGGTATGACGGGACGTGTTGAGGAGTGAGGTGTTCTGGAATATCCGACAGGCCGAGTGCGAGGCGTTTTTGCCGCGACTCTGCAGGAGAACATCGACTTTCAGTTTGTGGAAGATTCAGCTCAGTTCTGATCTCTGAGAGGAAATGAGGATTTCTCCTCCTCGTCTGTTTATAACCAGCGACATCCAGCTCCACACTTAATACCCCACCGGACAGATCAGCAAAACATCTGCACTCCATCACCAGAACCACGCTGATATACCCATAAACCACCAATCCCAGAATTCAACAGATCAACCCAATCAAATACCAATCAGATATCAATCAGAAACCAATCAGATATCAATCAGGTATCAATCAAATAATCCACCCATCTCTCTCTCTCTCTCTCTCTCTCTCTCTATTTATATATATATATATATCTTTCTCTCTCTCAACCTCTTTCTCAATCTTTCTCAATCACTCTCTCCATATAAATCAATCTCTTTTTCACTCTTAACCTCTCTCTCAACATCACTCTCTCTTTATATATATATATATATATATATATATGCATCTATATCAATCTTTCTTAATCTCTTTCTCTTTCAAACTTTCTTTTTCTCTCTCATCTCTTAAACTCTATATATATATATCAATCTCTCTTTCTCAATCTCTACCTTTCTCTCAAACTCTCTCAACCTCTTTTTCTCTCTCAACCTCTCTCTCTCTATACATCAATCTCTCTCTCAATCTCTTTCTCTCAAACTCTCTCAATATATAAATATCAATCTCTCTCTCATTCAATCTTTCTTCTTTCTCAATCCCTCTGAAACTCTTTACCTGTTTCAATCTCTTAAACTCTTTAGGTAATTGTAATATTTATGTTATCCTCTCTTCCTTCCTCGTTATTCTTTAAAGACCACCAAAAACATTGTGATGACGGAACTGGCTCTCATCAGGACCTCCCTAATTTCAGAGTTACCAGCCTCAGAAACCACAAGTTAACAAACTGCTTCGCAGATAAGAGCATCTAAATACTTCACAGAGTATTTTGGTTTCTTAAACACTTTTAAGAGTCCTTGGGCTAGACTCCAAACACTACACTGTCCGTAAATATAAATGTAAGTATTGGAGTTAAAGATGCTGAGAGAGAGAGAGAGAGAGGAGTGTAATGCTGAAAAATCCCTCCATCCCAGAGAGCAGAGTGCAGTGAGTGAAGCAGACTAAACTGAAATCATCAGTTTATAGTCGTTTCTTTTTCTGAGTCGAGGGAAAACAGCGCTGCTTTCACATTTTTCTGACCTGAGATGCAGTGATTATGAAACAGAATGAAGCCCAGAGGAGCGGCGCTAAACCAAGCTTTTACAGCCTGTTCTGAAGCTCCTCTCAGTGTGGAGAGAGAGAGGAACCGCTGATCTTCAACTGAGGGGTTGAATATTTCTGCCCTGTATGGTCAGAACCGCCGGCGCGGGGTTAGAGGGCAGATTATCGGAGCTGATTTCAGTTATGAAGCTCACGCATGAAACACACACGTTCACGGAGAAGATAAAGCAAAACATCTGCTCTGAGCTTCAGGAGTAGAAATCACGATACGATATTATCACGATATATTGCACATGATAACGATGATAATATGATACTACGATACTCAATATATTGTAAGACAATTCTTAAAAATAAGCAAATTCCTAAAATTATAGAATTTAACAGCCAATAATCTTCACTGCAGGTTTATTAACACTAATCCTTTTATTATAGCGCCACCATGTGGAGTAACGTAATCTTAAGGAGTTTAGAGCATCTACAGATCTGGAAAAAAAAAAAAACGAAGAGAGCAATTTTTAATTTCTAAATCAGTTTCTCTGATTCCTATTTATAGGTTTATGTTTGAGTAAAATGAACATTGTTGTTTTATTCTATAAACTACAGACAACATTTCTCCCAAATTCCAAATAAAAATATTCTCATTTAGAGCATTTATTTACAGAAAATGAGAAATGACTAAAAAATAACAAAAAAGATGCAGAGCTTTCAGACCTCAAATAATGCAAAGAAAACAAGTTCATATTCATAAAGTTTTAAGAGTTCAGAAATAATCAATATTTGGTGGAATAACCCTGGTTGGTTTTTAATCACAGTTTTAATCATGCATCTTGGCATCATGTTCTCCTCCACCAGTCTTACACTCTGCTTTTGGATAACTTTATGCTGCTTTACTCCTGGTGTAAAAATTCAAGCAGTTCAGTTTGGTGGTTTGATGGTTTGTGATCATCCATCTTCCTCTTGATTATATTCCAGAGATTTTCAATTTGGTAAAATCAAAGAAAATCATAATTTTTAGGTGCTCTCTTATTTTTTTTATGTTTATTCAGTGTTCTGTGCTATTTGGGAATGCACACACACACAGAGACACACACACACACACACACACACACACACACACACACACGTTCCTGGTGATCTGCAGTGTGATGAGGAGTGCAGGTCAGTAGTTGATGTATTTTGTTAAAGTAAACAGAGAGTGGAGTACCTGCTGCACAGCTACACACGCTAACACACATGCTAACCGCCCATTAGCATCCTGCCCGAACTAATGAGCCCACGCTGACACACACACTGCCCAACCACCCGCCGCTAATGACTGAAAACCACAACACACACACACACATTTACCACACACACACGCGCACACACACATATATATATATATATATACACACACACACACGTCAGCCAGAGTGATGCTGATGGGGGGAGATGGGGTGTGATAAAGGTTAGCATGTCCACCGGGAGTCAAATGACACTTTATATACTGTGTACACACACACACACACACACACACACACAGGCATGGGGACGCTTTATTGGAAACACATTGACACAAAATGTATGGGAACGAGAAAAAGCGTTCCATGTGGCGGAATGTTTTCCTGTCTCCCACACACACACACACACACACAGTACATATATGTATACACTATGTGTGTGTGTGTGTGTGTGGGGGGGGGGTGTCCCAGGCCTAACCTTAACCACAGATCTCCTATACGCACCAGTAAACAGTAAAAGTTAATTTCGCTCATGTAAACTACTGTAAAATACAGTACACCTTATAAACACCTGTAAACTCTTGTACAACGCCTGTAAAAATGCCTATAAACACAAATACACTTCTGTACACTTTTGTACACTCTTGTATACACTCCTGTATAAACACCTGTAAACTATATTAAACCATGTAAACTAACAAACACGCAAGTAAACTACTGTACCCTCCTATAAACTCCTGTAGACCCCAGTAAACACCTGTAAACTGCGGAAACCTTATTAAACACATATAAACATACTAAAACTCCAGAAAACTAATGTGCACTCCTACAAACTCCTGTACACTCCTGTAAATACCTGTAAACTACAGTAAACTCCTGTAGACACCAGTACACTCCTGTACACTCCAATAAACTCCAGTAAACTCCTGTACAGTCGTTTAAACACAAACACTCTCATGTACACTTCTGTCAATCTTGTATACGCTCCTGTAGAGACCAATAAAATCCAGTAAACTCCAGTAAACTTCTGTACAGTTCTGTATACATCTGTAAAATACAGTAAACTCATGTACAGTTATTTAAACACAAGCACACTCATGTCACTCATGCCCTGTTTACATCTGTAAACTACTGTACACTCCTGTACACTACAGTACACCTCAATACACTACTGTACACTCCTGTACATTACAGTAAACTACAGCACACTCCTGTACACTCCAGTAAACTACAGCACACTCCTGTACACTCCAGTAAACTACAGCACACTCCTGTACACTCCAGTAAACTACAGCACACTCCTGTACACTCCTGTACACTCCAGTAAACTACAGCACACTCCTGTACACTCCAGTAAACTACAGCACACTCCTGTACACTCCAGTAAACTACAGCACACTCCTGTACACTCCTGTACACTCCAGTAAACCCCAGTTAAGTT